>NC_072737.1:88667169-88952752 GCF_026930045.1 Uloborus diversus | reverse complement strand
AACTTAAGTAAAGATTTATTTAAATACAACCCATTCGAGATTTTAGATTTGGTTCAATGCTTTGTGGACTTGAAATATATTTTAAACTTTGATTTTCTTTTTCATGCATTTCAAACTTTATCATTTTTATTTTTCTAACTTGTTAAATTTTCTTAACTAATTTCTTTTTTCTTTGTCAAATTGACAAATATTTTTTCTAACTTGTAAAAATTTCGAAGAAATAATTTTCTTAACTAATTTTTTTTTTTTTTTGACTTTCATACAACAAAATATTTTTTCTTACTTGTTAAATTTTCGAAGAAATAATTAACTTAAATATTCTTTCACACATTTTGAACTTTAACGTTTTTTCCTGTCATTTAGCACTTTGATTTTTTTTTTTCACTGTTTTAGCGTTTTTCAATTATTTTCAGTCTTTAACTATTTTCTTAACTTTTTAGTCTTTAACTAATTTCAAGCATTTCAGACTTAGATTATTTTTTCGTGATTTCGATTTTTTTTAGTATATTTTAGAGTTTGATCATTTTCTCGCTTGTTTTTACTTTATCGTTTTTTCCCGATATTTTTAAACTTAGAAATTTTTCACAAGTAGTGACAATAATCGAACCTTCAAATTTTTCAAAACGTTATCATGTCTTCAATTTTTGCAATCATGTCAAACTTCAATCAATTTACTCGTAGTAGTAATTAACACTTATCATTAACAAATTTTCTCAGATTTTAAAAAATCAACTTAATTAATTTTTTCCAGTAAGCAAATTGCGCACTCAAGTTACATTCCAACACTGCATATACGTTTCAAGAGTTTCATTGAATTTATCACATTCCATTTAATTAACTCTAATAATTACTTTTTCATTAATACTTAACTTAATCATTTTATCATACATTTATTCCAGTTACAAAATTATGCTTAAAAGTTATTTATTTTTCTTAGCACAAGAGATTTTAACATGTTCCTACTAAAATGCTTTTCACTCTAGTTTGAGTTTACTAAAATAGCAACTCATTTACGATTTAGATTCATTTAATCGTCTTTGATTCTTTTTCATTGTTAATATTTTAAATTATCACATACGTTATTATTTTTATACATTTATCCATTTAATTTTCCAAAATCTACAATCAATTTACTTTTCGTATTAATTAACACTTATCACTATCAAATATTTTCATGAATTTTAAAAATTATCTTCTTAAATAATTTTTTACTGTAACCAAATTTCCCACTCAAGTTATATTTTATCACTACATATGCTTTTCATGAGTTTCACTTAATTTATCGCATTTCATTTAATTAACTCTAATAATTATTTTTTTATCATCGATATTTAAGTTAATCATATTTTCCTTTCTTTATTTTTTTTTTTTTTCATGCAAACACTCTTGATGGAATAAAACAAAATTTTCAACTTTCATGAGTTAAATCCCCTCTGAATATTTTATTTTACTTTACCATACTTTACTATTTTACTTACTGCGTTTTACTATTTATCATTCATTACAGCTTTTCCAAAATATTACTTTACAACCAACCAATTTCATTAACAGAATTTTCATTACAATTTATAAATTTCACTTTTATTTAATTATTTTTACCTACGGTAAAATAAAACACATAACACAAAAATGTTAAACATCAATGAAGTACCCAAGAAATGTTAAAATTATAAGTCGAGTATCAAAACTTCATGTCAGCAAATTTTAAAAATAGACTTACCGAAAAATAACTTCTACTGAAATTCATTTCAAAACTTGGAATCAATTTACTCTTAGCATTAATAAACACTTATCATTAAGAAATTTTCATGGATTTTAAAAATCAACTTATTTAATTTTTTTCCAGTAAGCAAATTTCGCACTCAAGTTACATTTTATCACATTTTATTTAATTATTTTTTGATTAGTATTAAACTTAGTCATTTTATCGCTTAGTATTTAACTTAATCATTTTCTTGCTTGTTTTTACTTTATCGTTTTTTTCCCCCGTTATTTTTAAACTTAGAAATTTTTCACAATTAGTAACAGGAATCGAACACACAAATTTTTCGAAACATTATCAAGTCTACAATTTTCATCCAACTAAGTTAATTTTAAAACTTGCAATCAATTTACTCTTAGTAGTAATTAACACTTATCATTATCAAATTTTCACGATTTTAAAAAAATCAACTTATTTAATTTTTTTCCAGTAAGCAAATTTCGCACTCAAGTTACATTTCATCACTTTATATGCTTTTCAAGAGTTTCATTTAATTTATCACATTTTATTTAATCAACTCTATTAATTATTTTTTGATTAGTATTTAACTTAGTCATTTTATCGCATAGTGGTTTACTTTATTATTATTTTTTTTTCATACAAGCACTCTTGTTAGAATAAAACAAAATTTTCAACCTTCATGAATTAGAATCACTTTGACTATTTCATTTTCCCAATAATATTTTACTTTAACAACTAATTTCTTTAACAAAATCGATATCATTTATTTTAGTCTTTATCCTTTTCGAACGATACATTCAAATGGACAGCTATACGTTAGATTAAGAAACTTAATCTAAAATTTGACAAATTAAGTTAAAGCTAAATACTGACTAAAATTAAGTACAAAAGACTAACCTTTTTGGGGTGAAATCTCTCAAGTACCAGCTATCGCGAAGTTATTTAAAAACAGTGAATGAAATTGTAATAAGTGGATTGTTAATTATAACTCAATCTCACAAATTACAACTACACGCATGTTTTATTTGAAATCGCTGCATACGGCTGTTTGCCCATCGTCGATTTGCAGAAGGCATGCCGTAAAATCGCAAATCAACTCGGCTGTTGAAAAAAACTACCGTAATCCTACAGCACTTCGGATGGTCCACACACAACGGTGCGAATTGAGGAAATGACTTTATCAATATTTCTATCTACCCTTTACCGATAACAGATAACAAACCCCACGTGCGAGTATGATTCACCCCTTAGCAAGTACGTCTTGTAAGTGATGTCACTGTTTCTGACCAATTAAAATTAGTTCACGTTTCTCAAATATCAAGCACATAGATCGACAATAGTCTGATGTCAGGTTTTCCAAACAAAATTTTAGATTTTAATTCGTAGTTTCGAATTAATTTCTTTTTCATTTCAAACTTATAAAAAAAAATTTCCAGCTTGTAAGAATATTTCTTTCAAAAACAGATTTTTGATTCAAAACAGTATTTTTTCAAACTTGTAATATTTTTCTACTTAGAAAATGAAATCAAAAATTTTTGTTTTCTTTAATCATATAAAATGTTTTTAAGAAATAATTTCTCAAACTTGTAATATTTTTCCACTAATTAAAAAAAAAATCAATTTTTTTTTTCAATCATATAAAAATAAATTTTTAATCTTACAACAATAAATTTTTCCGCAAAAATATTTTTTTCAAATCAAAATAATAATAATATTTTTGTAACATATTATTTTTTTTTTCAAATCAAAATAATAATAATATTTTTGTAACATATTATTTTTTTTCTTTTCAATCTTTTTTTTTTTTTCGCAAAACTATTTTCTTTTTTTTTTTTTTTTTCAAAAATTTTCAAACTTACAAAATAAAATTTTTTCAACTGAATCTTTAAACGAAATGCTTTAATTAAATTTAAAACTCAATATCACTTTACTCTTAGTATTAATAACCAATAGCACTTAACCATTTACTCTTTGCACTCTAAGTATTAATTAACACACATGCATTAGAAATAATAATAATGTTTAAGATACTTACAAATCATCCACTCAAGCTTTCAAATATCCATCTAGCATGTTATTGTTCATTCGTGTGAGGGAACTTGTAATAAAACTTTACACATCAACCGAAATTATAAGCGAAAATATCACATTTTTAGCACTTAATATAATCCTACAATTAACAAATTGGTTTTAACTTTGAATTTAAGAAAAATAAAAACTATTACACACTTAGTAACATATCTATCGATGTATATTATTTCATGACAAATCACAAATAGGTGAGGATCTTTTATCGATCATGTGACCAACTAAGTTAAGAAAGAGCGTTCTTATCTCATATGAGAATTTATAAGTCTTTAATATTTCTCTTTAATGTAAGTGTATTGATACGTACGAGTTTGTGTATGTGAATATAACTGTGTATTGTTTTCAAACCATTGACATGTTTAAGCTTTACGGTTCTAATTTTGACTTTCCACTTAGCATTAGTCGAAGTCCTTCGCATGTATTAAACTATAGAAATATTACAAAAATTATATTTTCACTCAGTCTTAATTACAAAACCATACAATAAGATGAAGACAACACCGATAGTATAAAGATTACTTACAATAAAGTGCATATAAAAAATATATGTAAGAGTGATTTCAAAGTATAATCCATCAACCATATTCAACAACTCAATCAAAACACAAGTCTCTTTTAAAATGATAAACACAATTTATTCACACACACAGTAAAAGACAATTAAAAAATATATGTAAGAGTGATTTCAAAGTATAATCCATCAACCATATTCAACAACTCAATCAAAACACAAGTCTCTTTTAAAATGATAAACACAATTTATTCACACACACAGTAAAAGACAATTAAAAAATATATGTAAGAGTGATTTCAAAGTATAATCCATCAACCATATTCAACAACTCAATCAAAACACAAGTCTCTTTTAAAATGATAAACACAATTTATTCACACACATGGTCAATCACGTGTAATTGATCATGTCAATTTGCATGAGATGCTAAACCGTCATCGACATTCGGTGTGATGTGAAAACCTGCTACCATCTTAAAATTACTCGTAGTAGGTCAGAATGAATTTGGAAGTCAAAGTGTTAGCATTTTCTAAAAATCTGAATACTGTGTAAAACAACTCAATTCTGCTCAAAAGTTCGTGTGATATTCTATGACGTCAGTAGCAAGAGATTTATGTACACTTCTCATTGGTTAAAGTGAATATTCATTGGTTTATAGTGGATGTTTGGAGAATCATTTTCAGAGTGATTCTGAGCTTTGAAAGACGTCGTGAAATTTTATTCTATGTACTTAGGATTTTTCTTCACCCGCTAGTGTTAAAACCTAGTTTGATTTATTTTTTAAGTTCGCAGGAAGTTGTTTTAGTATTGTGACTCTTAATCCTATGAGAGTTAAGAATGACTAAGGCTGGTGAAAATCATTCTGAAACTTTGAAGCCTGAAGATGAACAGATGGGATGCAACGAACATGAAAATGAACACTGAGGCTTCTCCACAGCCTGATGATATGATACACTTGGGTGATTGTATTTTCACTTTAGGTGAATACTTTTCGGAAACGTACATGCGTGCATATTATAAGATATACGTGTGGGAAAGATGGTATTCTTCGACCAACTAAGGATGGTATTTCCTTAGAACCAGATGTGTGGAGATCACTTATTTCAAGCCTACGTAAAAATATAAATCAAAAATTAATCGAAGACCGTGATTTCGCTTTTGTTATAAAAAAAAAAGGAGAGTCGAGTGCGAATGGTAACATCTGTGTTAGTGTGCAAAGATTGTTCAAACTGAAACGAGAAGTGTTCCAGTTGATGCCTGATAGAATTCTACTTTTGGAAAGCCAGATTGACAAATTGTGCTACGCGTCCCCTTGTATCTCACGTAGTGTCAAAGACGAACTTATGACTTATACTCTAAAAGAGTACATCCTTTCGGAAATTGAGAAAAAATATCCTTGTGATTGTCGATGTGATAAAATCAGCACATATACATCACAAGAAGTTCGTAAACTGGCTGATTCTCTACGTAAGTGACTATTTGATGAGCTCATATGCAACATAAACTACCTTTCTAAAAAGAATGTGTGGATTGTAAAAATGGATTCATTTTTTACATGAAAGAGAGTGCATGAATGTGAATCATTAACAAGGGGTCGAAAGTTCGACACTTTTTTCGAACAGGCTCTTTTTAATGTTAATTGGGAAAACTTGACTCGTGACTTCGTTACTTTGAATGTTGATAGTCCATGTTTAAAATGTCATGTGTCTGATTTATTTGATGCAATCGATGTTAAAAATACGCTTGAAAGTTTTGAGGAGTTTTACTTAAAGATGAAAGTTTTTTTAATTGTCTTTTACTGTGTGTGTGAATAAATTGTGTTTATCATTTTAAAAGAGACTTGTGTTTTGATTGAGTTGTTGAATATGGTTGATGGATTATACTTTGAAATCACTCTTACATATATTTTTTAATTGTCTTTTACTGTGTGTGTGAATAAATTGTGTTTATCATTTTAAAAGAGACTTGTGTTTTGATTGAGTTGTTGAATATGGTTGATGGATTATACTTTGAAATCACTCTTACATTTTATTTTTTAATTGTCTTTTACTGTGTGTGTGAATAAATTGTGTTTATCATTTTAAAAGAGACTTGTGTTTTGATTGAGTTGTTGAATATGGTTGATGGATTATACTTTGAAATCACTCTTACATATATTTTTTATATGCACTTTATTGTAAGTAATCTTTATACTATCGGTGTTGTCTTCATCTTATTGTATGGTTTTGTAATTAAGACTGAGTGAAAATAATATTTTTGTAACATTTCTATAGTTTAATACATGCGAAGGACTTCGACTAATGCTAAGTGGAAAGTCAAAATTAGAACCGTAAAGCTTAAACATGTCAATGGTTTGAAAACAATACACAGTTATATTCACATACACAAACTCGTACGTATCAATACACTTACATTAAAGAGAAATATTAAAGACTTATAAATTCTCATATGAGATAAGAACGCTCTTTCTTAACTTAGTTGGTCACATGATCGATAAAAGATCCTCACCTATTTGTGATTTGTCATGAAATAATATACATCGATAGATATGTTACTAAGTGTGTAATAGTTTTTATTTTTCTTAAATTCAAAGTTAAAACCAATTTGTTAATTGTAGGATTATATTAAGTGCTAAAAATGTGATATTTTCGCTTATAATTTCGGTTGATGTGTAAAGTTTTATTACAAGTTCCCTCACACGAATGAACAATAACATGCTAGATGGATATTTGAAAGCTTGAGTGAATGATTTGTAAGTATCTTAAACATTATTATTATTATTTCTAATGCATGTGTGTTAATTAATACTTAGAGTGCAAAGAGTAAATGGTTAAGTGCTATTGGTTATTAATACTAAGAGTAAAGTGATATTGAGTTTTAAATTTAATTAAAGCATTTCGTTTAAAGATTCAGTTGAAAAAAATTTATTTTGTAAGTTTGAAAATTTTTGAAAAAAAAAAAAAAAAGAAAATAGTTTTGCGAAAAAAAAAAAAAAGATTGAAAAGAAAAAAAAATAATATGTTACAAAAATATTATTATTATTTTGATTTGAAAAAAAAAATAATATGTTACAAAAATATTATTATTATTTTGATTTGAAAAAAATATTTTTGCGGAAAAATTTATTGTTGTAAGATTAAAAATTTATTTTTATATGATTGAAAAAAAAAATTGATTTTTTTTTAATTAGTGGAAAAATATTACAAGTTTGAGAAATTATTTCTTAAAAACATTTTATATGATTAAAGAAAACAAAAATTTTTGATTTCATTTTCTAAGTAGAAAAATATTACAAGTTTGAAAAAATACTGTTTTGAATCAAAAATCTGTTTTTGAAAGAAATATTCTTACAAGCTGGAAATTTTTTTTTATAAGTTTGAAATGAAAAAGAAATTAATTCGAAACTACGAATTAAAATCTAAAATTTTGTTTGGAAAACCTGACATCAGACTATTGTCGATCTATGTGCTTGATATTTGAGAAACGTGAACTAATTTTAATTGGTCAGAAACAGTGACATCACTTACAAGACGTACTTGCTAAGGGGTGAATCATACTCGCACGTGGGGTTTGTTATCTGTTATCGGTAAAGGGTAGATAGAAATATTGATAAAGTCATTTCCTCAATTCGCACCGTTGTGTGTGGACCATCCGAAGTGCTGTAGGATTACGGTAGTTTTTTTCAACAGCCGAGTTGATTTGCGATTTTACGGCATGCCTTCTGCAAATCGACGATGGGCAAACAGCCGTATGCAGCGATTTCAAATAAAACATGCGTGTAGTTGTAATTTGTGAGATTGAGTTATAATTAACAATCCACTTATTACAATTTCATTCACTGTTTTTAAATAACTTCGCGATAGCTGGTACTTGAGAGATTTCACCCCAAAAAGGTTAGTCTTTTGTACTTAATTTTAGTCAGTATTTAGCTTTAACTTAATTTGTCAAATTTTAGATTAAGTTTCTTAATCTAACGTATAGCTGTCCATTTGAATGTATCGTTCGAAAAGGATAAAGACTAAAATAAATGATATCGATTTTGTTAAAGAAATTAGTTGTTAAAGTAAAATATTATTGGGAAAATGAAATAGTCAAAGTGATTCTAATTCATGAAGGTTGAAAATTTTGTTTTATTCTAACAAGAGTGCTTGTATGAAAAAAAAATAATAATAAAGTAAACCACTACGCGATAAAATGACTAAGTTAAATACTAATCAAAAAATAATTAATAGAGTTGATTAAATAAAATGTGATAAATTAAATGAAACTCTTGAAAAGCATATAAAGTGATGAAATGTAACTTGAGTGCGAAATTTGCTTACTGGAAAAAAATTAAATAAGTTGATTTTTTTAAAATCGTGAAAATTTGATAATGATAAGTGTTAATTACTACTAAGAGTAAATTGATTGGAAGTTTTTAAATTAACTTAGTTGGATGAAAATTGTAGACTTGATAATGTTTCGAAAAATTTGTGTGTTCGATTCCTGTTACTAATTGTGAAAAATTTCTAAGTTTAAAAATAACGGGGAAAAAAAACGATAAAGTAAAAACAAGCAAGAAAATGATTAAGTTAAATACTAAGCGATAAAATGACTAAGTTTAATACTAATCAAAAAATAATTAAATAAAATGTGATAAAATGTAACTTGAGTGCGAAATTTGCTTACTGGAAAAAAATTAAATAAGTTGATTTTTAAAATCCATGAAAATTTCTTAATGATAAGTGTTTATTAATGCTAAGAGTAAATTGATTCCAAGTTTTGAAATGAATTTCAGTAGAAGTTATTTTTCGGCAAGTCTATTTTTAAAATTTGCTGACATGAAGTTTTGATACTCGACTTATAATTTCAACATTTCTTGGGTACTTCATTCATGTTTAACATTTTTGTGTTATGTGTTTTATTTTACCGTAGGTAAAAATAATTAAATAAAAGTGAAATTTATAAATTGTAATGAAAATTCTGTTAATGAAATTGGTTGGTTGTAAAGTAATATTTTGGAAAAGCTGTAATGAATGATAAATAGTAAAACGCAGTAAGTAAAATAGTAAAGTATGGTAAAGTAAAATAAAATATTCAGAGGGGATTTAACTCATGAAAGTTGAAAATTTTGTTTTATTCCATCAAGAGTGTTTGCATGAAAAAAAAAAAAAATAAAGAAAGGAAAATATGATTAACTTAAATATCGATGATAAAAAAATAATTATTAGAGTTAATTAAATGAAATGCGATAAATTAAGTGAAACTCATGAAAAGCATATGTAGTGATAAAATATAACTTGAGTGGGAAATTTGGTTACAGTAAAAAATTATTTAAGAAGATAATTTTTAAAATTCATGAAAATATTTGATAGTGATAAGTGTTAATTAATACGAAAAGTAAATTGATTGTAGATTTTGGAAAATTAAATGGATAAATGTATAAAAATAATAACGTATGTGATAATTTAAAATATTAACAATGAAAAAGAATCAAAGACGATTAAATGAATCTAAATCGTAAATGAGTTGCTATTTTAGTAAACTCAAACTAGAGTGAAAAGCATTTTAGTAGGAACATGTTAAAATCTCTTGTGCTAAGAAAAATAAATAACTTTTAAGCATAATTTTGTAACTGGAATAAATGTATGATAAAATGATTAAGTTAAGTATTAATGAAAAAGTAATTATTAGAGTTAATTAAATGGAATGTGATAAATTCAATGAAACTCTTGAAACGTATATGCAGTGTTGGAATGTAACTTGAGTGCGCAATTTGCTTACTGGAAAAAATTAATTAAGTTGATTTTTTAAAATCTGAGAAAATTTGTTAATGATAAGTGTTAATTACTACTACGAGTAAATTGATTGCAAGTTTGACATGATTGCAAAAATTGAAGACATGATAACGTTTTGAAAAATTTGAAGGTTCGATTCCTGTCACTACTTGTGAAAAATTTCTAAGTTTAAAAATATCGGAAAAAAACGATAAAGTAAAAACAAGCGAGAAAATGATCAAACTCTAAAATATACTAAAAAAAATCGAAATCACGAAAAAATAATCTAAGTCTGAAATGCTTGAAATTAGTTAAAGACTAAAAAGTTAAGAAAATAGTTAAAGACTGAAAATAATTGAAAAACGCTAAAATAGTGAAAAAAAAAAAAAAAATCAAAGTGCTAAATGACAGGAAAAAACGTTAAAGTTCAAAGTGTGTGAAAGAATATTTAAGTTAATTATTTCTTCGAAAATTTAACAAGTAAGAAAAAATATTTTGTTGTATGAAAGTCAAAAAAAAAAAAATTAGTTAAGAAAATTATTTCTTCGAAATTTTTACAAGTTAGAAAAAATATTTGTCAATTTGACAAAGAAAAAAGAAATTAGTTAAGAAAATTTAACAAGTTAGAAAAAATAAAAATGATAAAGTTTGAAATGCATGAAAAAGAAAATCAAAGTTTAAAATATATTTCAAGTCCACAAAGCATTGAACCAAATCTAAAATCTCGAATGGGTTGTATTTAAATAAATCTTTACTTAAGTGAAAACTTTGTTATTATGAAAAATAATAATAATGATGATAGTTTCAATTATGAGCTGAAATACAGTTAATGATATGCCATGATTAGTACTAAAGAGTGAATTAACTGATGGTTTTAAAATTAATTTAATTGTAATATTCGTTGTCATGGTACAGATTCACATTAAGACTGAAAGTGTAATGGGAAATATAGCATAGTGGTTAGCATACGTTTTTGCTAACTCAAAGTTTGGGTGTTCGATTCCCGACACTCTGTAAAATAAAAATAATTAAATTCGCGAAACTTTGGTTGTCTTGACAACCATTCGTCGAAATTATTCAAAGTCCGAAAAAAAAAGAATCACCGAAAGAATGATAAATATAACAGAGTTGGGATTTATTTTTACAAGTATAATAAATGCATGAAAATAATAAAATGACAGTGTAAACGATTAATAACGCGATTAAAACATAACTCATGAAAATGTATAAATCATATTGAATATTAAAGCTGATTGGTACTATGAAAAAAAAAAAAGTTTTGTGAAAAATATTTAAAGTTTGAAAACGCTCGAAAATAATCAAAAGAACGAAAGACGTCGAATTAGTCTAAGACCTGAATGTAAAAAATATTCGAACTCTAAAATGAATAATCAAATTCATGAAAAATAATCCAAGTTCATAAAGCATTGAAATAATCAAATTCGCGAAAAATATTCAAAAAATAATTAAATTCGCGAAACTTTGGTTGTCTTGACAACCATTCGTCGAAATTATTCAAAGTCCGAAAAAAAAAAGAATCACCGAAAGAATGATAAATATAACAGAGTTGGGATTTATTTTTACAAGTATAATAAATGCATGAAAATAATAAAATGACAGTGTAAACGATTAATAACGCGATTAAAACATAACTCATGAAAATGTATAAATCATATTGAATATTAAAGCTGATTGATCTAACTTGTGAAAAATCTTCAAAATTGATCTGCATTTGTATGCAAATTGCATTGGCAGATGAAAAGAAGTTGATGGGGTGTATTTAATACACCGGGCTGGTTGGTGGGACCGTCAACTTAAAACATAAATTTATTTTGTAACAAAGTTCAGAAACGTAGGGAAAATCTTTCACGGTAAAAAAAAAAACGACAAAGTCCAGTATGTTTGTAAAAAAAAAAAAAAACACTGGAAATAGCTCTGTACAACTTCATGAGGATGGCATGACAAAAAGTATCACACATTCTTATGACAACAATTGTGACGTTTTGTCATACCCTAAACAGGTTGCCACTCGAAAACCATCGTATAAGGTTACGGAAAAATATTCTAAGTCCAAAAACTTTTCACGGTAAAAACGACAAAGTCTAAAAATATCCCTGTAACCTTTCACGGTAAAAACGCGAGCGAAAACGAGGAAGGGCGAAAACGCGGCGGCCCCGGTGGTCTGAGGCGGAGGAGGCGCAACCCCAAGGTCATCCCCAAGGTCGGGAGGAGGTGGAGGGGGGGTCGGCAGGGGGTGGAGGGGCAATGCATTGCCCGATTGCCCCTCCTGGCGTTGAACTCTCATTTTTTACCTACTTACAGAGCAGATTTAATGAATACAAGAATGTTATAGCTAGAGTAAAACTTGATAATTCACGTGTTTTTTTTTAAATAAATGTTTTAATTTTTGTGTTACATCATGCTGCATATTGCATAATATTTGAGTTAGAGTTACAAAAACTATTTAATACATAAGAGGTCACATGTTTTCTCCCAATATTGATAGGATTTTACGATCGCTTCCTAAACTAATCTACTTTCATTACTATGCAAAACAAAGACCAACAAAATAAAACATTTTGGTTTACAAAATATTGCTCCACGTACCACTCTCTCTCCCCCCCCCCCCATTTTTTTAATTGGTGTTTTTTTAAAGTACTAACCATCCTTTCAGTAAAATACGTAACTGATTCTGAATTTCTCACGAATTTTTAATTTATTAAAATTTTTAAAATATTCTTCATCGCCTAGAAATATCTGCATTATAACTATAAAGGTCGTAATTATAACAATGCGAATGTTTCTCAAGAAAGGGAGTGAGAGAAAAAGAGAAATAGTTCGAAAAATGGAAAATATGAAAAACATTTTACTAGCTTTTAGTTTTATACTATGAGGTAGTTATTCCAATTTAGAGGCTCTATTTAAGTAGAAAATATAAGACATTAAAAAAGTTCAAAAAATAAATAAATAGAGCAAATGAATCAAACAGAAAAAGTTATACCATTCTCAGTTGTTAATGTCACTAACATTTTATTTCAGCGAGATGACGATCAGAAAAACAAAAATCAACTTTTGAAACATTTTGTTTCGCTATAAAATTGAGCAAAAGTTATGGAGTGTTGAAACAAAAGCACATTTAAGCTTCGATGTTCAAAATATAATCTCAAAAAATCAGACAAAACTTTACTCCTAGTTCTAAAATTCTGATAACAAAACTGTGAATACTTCTGAAGCAAACAAAGAAAAAGCGAGTAGTTTTTCCATAAATCATATTTTAGCCCCCTGAGGGAAAAGTTAGGTTACACCGTTATAGTAAAACAGAAGAGTAAAACGAGTAACCTACATCTGCGGGGGGTTAAAAATCAAGGAAGGAGAACGAGTGTCTTGGGGATACTTCTCTTTCACTCCTTTTCTAGATCAATGATTCTTGGTTCTTGTTTCGTTTCTCTGGCTCTTTGTTTTCTTCGCTTTTATTCGCGAAAGCGTTTAATGGTACTCAAGTTGCGAAGTACTTGAACCTCTATCACTTTAATCAAGATCAACCTTTTCTCATGTACAGTCTCTACTTTTGCTTTAATAATTAGCATGCTTCAACCACAGACAAAGGGCTAAAATAGTTAAGTGAAGCTCTTGTAACACCAGGCTAAATTGAGATAGTACTCCATTTCCCCCTGAAGAAATTTGTTCTCCGCAAATCGGCAATAATATTATTCATTGCCGTAGGTTAGCAACTAGTCAATAATAACGAATGTTAAATTTCAACGAGATTATAATTATTAACAAGGTTACTAAGATCAAAGTCCTTGAACTTTTTTCACCTTAGCAAGTTCATCATTTTTTCATATGCAGCCCCTGCTTTTGCCAATTAGTATGCTTCAACCACAGACTAAGGATTAATTTCTTAGTGAAGCTCTTGTAACACTAGACTAAATATAGTACTCTATTTCCCTTTGAAGACATTTGAAGTGTTGACATAGGGAAAATAGTAAGTCACAAAAAGTAAATTTTACAGGGGAGGCAAAAAATGCTATGCCAAGTATTGTGTACTGCATGCAAGTGCTTTCTTCAGTTGCTCGTAGAAACTAAACCTTTTTGTTGATTGGTTTACAGTCCCCCCCCCTTTCAAAAAAAAAAAAAAAAACCCTTGAAATTTGTGGCTTACTGTCTTCCCAAGTCAGCTCTACTCAAAAAGGATGACAATGTTGATTCATTTCTTCAGAAAGTGCGCTTAACCATCCCACAAAAACACACACGCCACCCTCTTGTTCTTTCTGTGCCTGATTTCGGCATATCCTCAACAAAATTGTATATTTTAGTGAAGAAAATAGATTAATAAACAAAGTAAAAACTAAACAATTATCGAAATCCGATTTTTAAATGTTGCCGAAAACAATGAAAAATAGAAATTTTAAAGTTAATATCAATTATAAAAATCAGCAGACAATTTTCAAGGCAGAACTTAAGCAATGTGAATTACGCTTTTAAACTAGACTTGACTTAAACGGCGCATCAGCTTAAGCTTAGCTTTTTGGGTCGGATTTTTCAGTATTGCGGAGCATGGGTTACTAGAGCAAAGTTTCGGGTTTTGCCAAATTGGCCAAAATAATATTTTATTTAATAAGCAACTCACGTGCCGCTAATAATGGCTCGCAGTGAAAAATCACTAAACGCGATAACTTGCCAGAAAAAGCAACCACTCAAACACGCGCTCTGATCCAAAATGACTGATCTTAAGCTGATCCGTCGGCTCGTATATATTCGCAACTCCAACAAAATATAGGGGGCACTGCAGCCACTGTCTAATGGCGGATGAAAAAGGTAAAACAAACGTATGGTGTAGCGTAGAAAACGCCAAATAAACCTAGTAATTTTTGTTTGTATGCATGATTTTTTTTTTTGCTTCATTCTTTTTAAATTAGTTTTTAAAGTCTTGTGGATATTCTGGCCCACGTAGAAAGAAATGAGAATTCAAGAAGCATTACTAACGTCAGAAATTAATGCAAATTACGTAGTTCAAGCAGCCATTTCCACGACGTTGATATTTATCAATTCTTGATGGAACTACATTTTCATTGTGGCCATAAGACTGACAAGAACATTAAATGCTAGATAATTTAATAATGACATTACGAATTCTTACCAAAAGAAGATGATACTTCTTTGTCTTGTTTGGCTAGCGCTCATTGTTTTGCATTTGTAGCTGAGTTATTTTCTCAAACAGCCGAATCGGTTAATTTAAAATTTTTTTGTTTCGTATGTTTCTAATTTCTAAATTATGATTTAATTCTGTCATGCTATTCAAATCATCAACAAAATTGTCACGGATATATGATGGTAGTTTTCTTTTTTATTGATCTTCTATTATTTCTTTAAACTTATCGAATTCAGTAATCTTTCTACCATTTTAATCCACGAATGATAAAAAAATAAAAATGGTTTAACTGACATACGAAATCTCGCCAACTGTTTTTTTGCTCGCACAATACTAAAAATATAACCCTAAACAAATTTTTAGCGGAACTGTTCAGCTCATTATGTAAGCAATAAAGTAAAGTTGACAATTCTCAGCTTTTGTTTTTGACATTCTAAACGTTCTTTCTCGATTAAACATTTTTCATTTCGTTCTACGATAATACAGTCAAGAAAATATTTTGCATACTGTCCATTCTAACTAAATGCTGCTTGCTGCAGTAAAATAAGGTTAGTTAAATTAATTATTTTTAAACTAGGCGGAGATGTAAACCCTAATTCTTCTGCTAATGTTTTTAAATCCTTCTTTCGAGCTTAAGATTTAAAAAAAAAAAAAAAAACCATATTTTTACGAATTCACACAAAACAATAAAAATAAATTTAACTGGTATAACGTTATCCTCTTAAATATATATATATATATATATATATATATATATATATATATATATATATATATATATATATATATATATATATATTAATATTAGGGTGTTCCAAGATATAATGGCGAAAAAAAAATTTGTGAAATCGAATACACATACCCTCCAAATTTTTTCCTTTTCACCTCAGAAACATGAGAAAAAAGTTTTATTGCAATAAAATAACGGGAACCCGTGCCGACTTGAGGTCAAAGTTGGACCTGATATCCTGTACGGCGACTACAGTGGAAAGATTGCTAACTGTATAATTCCTTACTGCACCTGACATCAATTTATTTAAAGCAGAAAATTACAACAATATTAGACTACAAGAACCATTACTGTACATATTTTTATTTCAATGTTTGCTTTTTGCAGTTAGGATAGAGCTTCCGGTGCTCTTGAACGCAACGTAACACAAATTGGTTTTGTTCCTCATCAGCTGTAAGCAAACCATTCAAGTCCTGCATCATTCAAAGAATAAAATATTATTGACCATACCATAAAAGCTGGATGAATTTTTGTAGGGGAGCTTTTGAGATAATAGGGTCCACATTTTCGTACACTTTTTCAAAAAGCACAAATCTTTGTTGGGTGCTTTGACTGCCAAAATGCATTGAAGCCATGGTTTCACGTATATTGTTACTACAAACAAGCAGACATCAAACAATGCTTCATTTTCCTTCGTATATAATTTTAGTTGTGAACTAAATAGTAATAGGTTTAGGGAGTAAATCGCTCTAGCCGTCCATCGAGCTTGGTGCATGGCTCCCGGTGGTCTTATTTTCAATTCATTTTCTATATCTCCATCTAAAAATATGATAGGCAGTTCTATCAACTCTTAATAGTAAATCCTGACCGTAATATTAGTGAGTTCAGCACGGTAAAAGTCGAGTAAATTTTCCAAGTTAGGGTACAGTTCGGAACAACTCCGCAACTCCTCCATAGCACTGTATTTTAGTGGGCTAGATCATTTCATATATATATATGATGGCGGCAAGCAAAGGAAAGCATTTCTCTATCAAATATATGCTCAATAATAGCGCGGTTTCGAATTCTTTGAATTGAAGATACCTATGGGAAATTTATCAATGTTTAACCCAAGTGCGTCAATAGTAGCTTCAAGAATAAACACATAATCTCGTATACTTAGACACCTGTCAAATGCAGCAACTGACATTGGAGCAATAAAATCGCTCTTCATTACATATTTACTTGTTCCAGGTTCTGATGTACTTGTTCCAGGTTCTAATGTACTTGTTCCAGGTACTGCTTTATATGTTTCAGGGAAATCTTCTGCATTAATATTTTCACTAGAGCTCGAAAAGGAATCTTCTTTCATGCCGCTGTTTTCTTCTTTGACTGCTCAAAGTCGAGCCCTTTCCTCTTTGTCGGCCAGTTTTTTATCCACTCCACCTAACGTGATCACGTCGAAAGGGCTCTCTTTGGAGTTGCAAGAAAATCACATCTTCCTCTATTTTGATTAACCGAAGTGCATCAGCATGTGCAATATTGAATAAATTGTTTAAATTACTCTCAAATTCTTGTTGGCGCTGCCTGAATATTTCTTTCAGTTTTTTTGCATTTTTTTGTAAGTCTCTCCAAATTTGATACAGGTTTTTAAGTTTATTAACACAATTTAGCAACAATTTGGCGGGAATGCGTGCTTTTTCCCAAAAGATGATGCATTCGCGAATAGCAAGATTTGCACTTTCACTGATGGTTAAATTTACTTCTCGAACGTTATAAAACAAAACAGAGAGAACTTGTCCGTTAGAGGGAAGTTTCAAACCCATAATTAGGTGTTTTACGACTCCTATTAAAAATCTCTTTTTCCAAACTTTGCAATTCCATTCCCATGTTTCGTTCCCTATGGAACGACTAGATTGCGCTCGCTGACCGGAATGTATTCGTTCTGACACGTTTGACGGTTTGCAAATTGCCACGGATACGCACCCCCCCCCCCCCCCCCCCAACATATGTTTTTCTGTTTTCATTTGTTTTCTGTGCACTATTTACAGCTGCTTTGAGCTTTGCAAAGTATCGCGTCGCCAGCGTTCGCTTCCTTATGAATACACATGCTATTTACACGTTTAGGCCTTTAGGCGCAAGCCGGCACGGGTGCTTCAAATTGTATGAAATTTTTTTTACAACGGTTTTGATATAAAAGGAAAAAAATGAGAGGGTATGCGTTTAAAAAACGACTTTCATTTTTTTGGGACACCCTAATATATATATATATATATATATATATATATATATATATATATATATATATATAAAGTAAATTAATTTGAATTCTGAAATTTTGAATTCAAATTATGTGTTTCGCAATCACGAGTTGCGACAGGACCCTACTCATTGGAGTTATTGTTTCTAGAAACGGCTCCTGTCCCCGCAAGCCTGCTCCTTCTCCTGGGCTGTTACGTGTGTATAGTTGTGTGTGTGTGTAAACCTGTTTGTATGCACGTAGGCATGTGTAAGAGCGTGCGTGCGTGCAGGACATAGACGCCACCGACCAGAAGGAGAGTCCGGAGGACAGTGCTCAGGACCAGAGGAGCCGCGCCTGCAGATGACGGTGGGCGGGAAATAAAATCAGCGTAACGTCAAGGACAGTCAAATGAGAACAATAAGCAATCGTGATAAAAAAAAAAAAGCTTCGAACAGACGAGCATTTTTTTTTCGCATGCAAATGCGAAGTTTTTTAATCCAGAGTTTTCTCGTGGGTTACGCTTTCGTCATTTACGATAATCAATTTACTTTTTAGAAGAAAATAATGAAAACTAACATTATTTTGAGAAGCTCAAGAACGCCATTAAGGGACGAAACAATTTCTATTGCTGAAAGCAATCTAAGACACATCGAATGCGTTAATAAATACTCATAAACAAACTGGCTATGTTTACCAACAGACACACGTGGAACGCAATGTTTTACCTTTTTCTTTATTTTTGTAAATCACCGCAAGGTAGCGTATTCGAGCGCTGGAGTTGCGAATAGGGGCTTTAACTTAAATGAAAGAAATCTTCTAAAACCCTCATTATTTGAAAATTTAAAATGTCCAAATGCATGATTGCTTAAGTTCAGCCTTGAAACTAATTTGTCAAATTTATTAACAAAACATCTTTATAATTGCAATTATTTTTCATTGTTTTTGGCAACAATTAAAAAGTAGAAGTATTTTAACTTTATAGCTACTATTACTTTTCATTGCTTTTGGCAACAATTCAAAAAACAACTATGTCACTTCCGTCACACTAAAAGATTGCGGACTAAAATTTTTAAAGCCCTCGCATAAAAAGTTTTATTCAAAAGAAAATCCTACACGCTTCTTTTGACAGCTATTTTTCAAAACGCAAGATGTGTAAATATTTTTATCGCGAAACACGATTTTTTAAAACTAACATGGCTTAATTAATGTATGCTCTTTGATCTAAAAACTATGCGTAAGGGCTTTACATCCCTGTTTCATCATTAATCCAGCTTTAGTGCAGTGCAAACATAAAGCCAAAAAAAAGTAGGAAAGTTTATGAGATACACAGGTGAAAGATATCAACAGTTTGCTGTAAATAACATTTTAAAGTGTGTTTTGACCCTCTTCTTCACGCATACGTAAGTGTTCTCTTATTGTTATGCAAAACAGAAAACGGTTTTTCAACTTCTTTTTTAAAGACTTTTACGAACTTATATTTTTAAGGTAAAATCTTTTTCCTGGATATTATTTTGTTTGAGCTTGGTGAGTCAAAAAATGCAAAACCTGTCTTCCGAAAATGTTTTTTTTTTCACCTTTTTACTTGTAATGTATGAAAAAAAAAAAAAACCACATTTAAGCGCAAAAATTTTTTTTACTTGCTTTTTAAAATTAATAATGTTGAAAAAAAAAAAAAAAGAGTTTAGTTAACGTGACGACATATGGTACCCCGGCAAGGAAAAAGATACAGCTGGGGGGAAAACAGCTTCGAAGAAAATCAAGGTTTTACGCAATAGTTGTTTTAAGTGATATAGTCTCAATTACAACACGCGCAAAAAAATTATAACGTGATGTTTAGAGGTTAGTTTTTTGTTGTCTAAATTAATATTGCATACTTAAAGCACCCCGACGGTAACACCCGAGGCGGTAATTTGTATTGTCCAGCTTCCCCTCCTCCCCTCTACAAACGCAAAAAAGAAAGGTTTTAGTGTTCTTTGTTAACATGAAATTCATACAATGTTCAGAAACAACTAAACTACTACATACTTTTAGAACAAAATTTTAAGTCGGCAATGCACTAAATGACAAAAAGAAAAAAAAAAAAAACACTTTTTATGATACTTGCCCTAGACGTCTATATGCAGGACCGTCGCGAAGTCGAAAAAGAAAGGTAGTGTATGAAATTGATCGCTCCTCAATTATTTTAAACACAGGAAAATAGAATGGGTTTCAGTTTTTTGGTTTAAGAGGAAGTCATTACTAGGTCTAAGTATTGACAACATGTTTCTAGTGCTGAGTAGAATAATAACTGTCTCGGGGTTTCTCCCTCGAAAAATTTTCAAATTTGTAGTCTCAACAATGCATTTTAGATGAGTTTTGATAATGTTTGGGGAAAAGAGGTTCATCGTGATATAATAGAGTAAATATAATTTAAAATATCGGAGAAAACTTTCTGTATTTATAGCATTTATATTTTTCAAAACTTTCAACTCCACTTTTAGTGTCGCCTCCCCCCCACAGGTTATACGCGGGGCAGACAGTCCCCTCGCCCCCCGGTAGCGACGCCACTGCTTAAAGCTCAAAAATTTTCTCCCTAAATTATGAAATTTTAATGATGTATCAGTTTTGATTATATCGTTTTTACGCCACCACGCACCAGTTACGTAAGCTTATTTTGTGGGAGTTTTGTCGTTAGACAGAAGATTAAATTTAAATTTTAAATCATTTCGCGGTATTTGTGACTTAGGTGTCCGTAACAAAACTTGTTAAAAGGTTAAATTTTTTACATATATTGAAAAAGCACATTCCAAAGGACATAAATGTCATGTTTTTTTTTTCTTTATTTACTTCATATTATGCATGTAATCGTACTTGAAACATCAAAAATACAACTTTTATCGTTACGGACTCTACATTGAATTTTCCTTTAATAGTGACTTGAACTGAATTTCAAGTCAAAACCTGTGCTTGCGACAAATAAAGTAAAGGATCATCTTTAATGCAGATAATAACTTTAATTGAAAAGTGTGTTCGTTAAAAAATAAGTTGCGAAAATGATAATTGTGGAGTCCGTAACAATGATCAGAAGAAAAGTTTTGTTAAAATTTTTATTTATGCATTTTATATCACTTAATTGAATATTTTCCAATCTCACATATAGTGTTACAATATTTTGAAATAAGTTTCATAATTATTTAAATTCAGTATTTTTTTAAATTAATTTTCTAAATTTGGTTACGGACTCTGCATTTCGCAACTGTTTTAATACAGCTCTTTCTTTATCAAAATACTTGAACAGCCTGCACAGAAAAAAGAACTAAAAGTAAGCCTTTTAAAAAGAATTACAACTTATCTACTTAAAAGAACTTTCAGAAGAATTTCGACTACACAAGTGTATAGGGAGAGTCGGGGCACATTGGTCTGCTTCTCTATCTTTCTTTTTTTTCTTTCTTTTTTTCTTAGAAAAAAAAAGAAAGAAAATACAATGAAGCTTGTTGGTTACGATTCCAAAAACTGGTAAATAATCATGCTTTGTAAATATTATTGTACAAGGTATGGTAGTTTTACGAGAGAATTATCGCTGTTTATCTTGTTCGGTTCACACACACAAAAAAAAAAAAAAAAAAAAAAAAAGATAAAATTAATCATCGCTTTGATAAATTATTTTCCTCATTTATTTTTTATTCGTTTCATAATATCAACATATATTAATCAGCATTTGCGCGGTTCTGAAATGAAAATAGATAGCTACGACACGGGTAAACAGAAAATATGATCCCATTTCGGGTTGCTAAAAACATGCATTAATTAAGCAGGATAAGCAATTAAAATAGCTGCTCTATGTAAACTTGTGCTGTTAATGCCGCTTGGAGGAAAAGACTCTTGAGAAAAACGACAGTTGTTACAAGCGAAATTGTGCTGCATGAAAATGTCTGCTGCTTAGGGTTGTTTGTGAATTTCTATCTCATTTCAAGTTACTTGATTTTTTTTTTGAGTAGAATTTTTAAATGTGGCGTAAAAATAGGAACATTTATATTTGCAGCACGGTGATTAATTACACCGCTTGTTTTTAAGAAGTACTTAATTCATGCAACCTTTATTAGAGAATGCTTTAGGTTAGTATTATGAGAATATGAATGCTAATCTTTGACCGTAACAAGGCTATTTCATTCATTTGTTTGTCGTTGTATTTAAAGTTAAAGATTTTAACTGAATCACTTTTTTTTGGTAACAAGACCTCGTACAGTGGCGGCTCCATTGGGAGGTCACAGTGACCTTCCAAAAATTTCCTTATTTGACAATTTTGTCTGACAGTTAGGCAAAATTATCATCATTCGGCGAAATTTGTAGTTACATTCGGCAAAATTATCATTATTCGGCGAAATTTGGAGTTACATTCGTCAAAATTATCATTATTCGGCGAAATTTGGAGCTTAGCTCGACAAATTGAGAATTTCTACTCTCCCTAAAATTTATGCTCGGAGAGCCCATTACTGGTTCACCTAACCGTACCTTGACGTTTGTCATTGTACTGTCTTTGCGGTTGGCAGATAGCGACTACATGATCAATTGCGACGTGGCCAATAAAATTTATTTTCTGTCATTTTATAACATCTTTTTTTTTTTTGCATGCATAAATAGTGTTTAATTTAATGATCCTTTTATTTACTTTTGTGTTGTTATTTCTTGTAACTTTTAGAGCTAGTTACATTCATGTTATCACAATTTTAAAATTAATTGTAAAATTATTTTCAATGTGAACAGATTTTTTAAAAGGCTAAAAACTTGATCCGGATTATCGAAGGTCGGATAAACGAGGTTCTACTGAACTTTCTTATTGCACGAAAATGAGTCTGCAAATTCTAAAAATTCAACTTCTAACTTTCTTCTTTCAAATATGTTTTTATCTTCCCTGTCTTCATTTTAATTTGAATACCCGCAAAAAGCTGTAGTTGAATTTTCTCAGAAATCTTCTCGATCAGAAGAATAGAGATGAATGTAGTTTGACCGGTTCCACGTGATCTTTCATAGTGATTTGGTCGGAGACCTCGATGGTCTCAACATCCATAGGAGATGGCCAGGGGTGCACCGAACTTAAATTTTTGGGAATGTGCAAACTCTCAATTAGCCAAATGCAAGCCCAAATTTACCGAATGATAAAATCCGGGCACACACAAGTCCATCTAATGAAAATGGACTTATGGGCATTTAAAATTTGCAATATTGCAATTTTCGGAATCGTCAGACAACACTTACCGAATAATGACATTTTTTACGGGACCACAATGATCACCCATCAGGGCTTCCTTTGGTATAGTACACGGATCTCGCACGTTTTTTGAGTGGACACACCAAATCCCTTGCTTTCCAACAGGGCAAAAAATAATTTTTTGAGTGTCATTGTTGCAGGGCAGATCAGGCCCCAATCATACAATCAAGTGTTTAAATTTCACAATTCTTAAAATTTTAAGCGACCCGAATTTATTTCTGGACTTTTCTCATGTTACATCATCTGGGATTAGTAACAACAACAATTTTAAGTATCAATTCTCTTCAAAAACATATCAAGGCAAAGCCCTGTGTTACATTTTCTTATTTGTTCTCAAAGTAATAAACGGACATTCATTTTTGAAACCGACCTTACGAATAAATTCGAAACAAAAACATTTATCGATAGAAATAAAAATATTTTACTTCAGTGGAATCGACATGAAAATCTGTGAAGAGCATTCGCGCCCAAAATCGGTCTCCGGTGCGTCGTTACGGCAATGCATGTTAGTATCCCATTCATTTCAATTTAGAAACCGAAATATTTTGTAAACTTTGAGCTTTTGTATTTTCCATTTTATGATCTATATCAGTCCTTTGAGGCACAATAAAATAGCTTTCTCCTTATACAAGAAAAATTTTGTGAGTTGAAGAAGTTCGCCAAGTAAAGAATTTTTATGCATGTTCTTGGGTACTGTAACAGCATTTTGTTTCCTACTAGCGGTCAAATTGCAAGTGAAGAATGTATTTACGAATTTATCAAAGATATTTTGATTTCAAATAAAAATTCAGCATCGTGGAAAAAAAATGGATTAAAGAAAATTTACTTCTGAATGTTTTATTATAGTTTTGAAAAATAGGGGGCTCCACCCTTGCTCATTGGAGCTAACCAACCCATGGAGATTGCCTCGCAATCTCGCGTTTGATTTGCAAAGATTTAAATCGTCAATTAGAATTAAGTTGAGCCTAAGATTTTCCGTTAAAATAGAAACTCATATACGGTAAATACTCCATTAATCGGCCAGTCTCCAGTAGTTGACCAGAAGGACATAAAACTGCTTATAAGTAGTATATGCATAGCTCAAAATCGGATATGACGCACACACATTCCCCACATTCATTTACCTGTCCCCAATTATCATCCAATAACAGTTAAGTTGTAAGTACTTTTTCTTAAATAGTAACGAGTCATTTTATTTTAAATGATGTAACCGTCATTCTAGTTTGCAATTCTGCTTATTTTTTTGTTAAGAAGACACATCTTTAAATGTTAAGCACCCTTCTTTTATTCATTATACTGCAAATTATGATTTTACTTTTGTTTCAATGGATTGTATAATAATGTTTGAATAGAAAAACAAACTCCTCTTTAGACTCCATTGTTTTTAAAGGGGTGGCCGACCACTAGATATGGAATTCTATTGCACTTCCAGTTGTCGGCCATAGCAGTTCTTTGGTTCTACCACTGGTTTTATGCTGTTTGGTTGATCTACCCAGGAGTCGGCCGCATTCTTAATATAGACTTTTTAAAGTTTACTAAATAGTAATTAAAGTAATGATGATTTTAATTTAGAATTCTCGAAAATAGGTTTTGTAAATTCAGTCCAATGTTGCGTTTAGAATGAAAGTTCTGATACTCAGTATGTCATTACCAAATGGTGATTAATCGTTTTTCTTTACAAACCATCTTAGGTTGATGAAATTCATAAAACAAATGATTTGATTTCAACTGGTATTCATTCGGCAATTAATAAACATTCTAATTGTAAGGAATTAAGAAGTGAGACTTCAATAGTTACGTTAGCTCAAGTTATTTGAATGACTTAAACCTGTGGTTATTCTTTCTATTGCTCATTATGCTTCACCAACTATTTGCTTCACCAAAAGTTCAAGAAGTTTGTATTTTATTAAGGCTAATTATTTCAAGTGATTCTACTTCTTATTACTGCTTTTCTATAATCAAATATTTAATTCCATGGGTTTTCTTCTCTATTAAATCAAAATCTATTTTTTGTTTAAAATAATGCTGACTATGCTTCAAAATTGCATTACGTAGCTACAAATTCCATTTTAGTTTATTCATCGTTTACTAATATTCTTATTGAAAGCTGTAAGAATATCTTCATGATACCCTTATTCCTTAATTTTAAATTACCTACATACAGACCCGTCATTTGGGCAATCGAGGGGGGGGGGGGATGGCAATCGCCCTCTCTGGATTTTTAAAACATAATGCAATTATGCATTTTTGCTTGTATTTTGATGATTTTTTTCCGATAAAATTCATTGAATTCATACTCCCCCCCCCCCGAAAAACTTCGAAAATAAGAACCTGCCTACATAATTTATATTACTCCAGTTTGTTTACAATGAAGTGCCTTAGTTTTTAATGATAAATTTTGTTTTAGATGTAACTTTAATTGCTAATCTTATAGTATAATAGGAAACTGGAGCTGATAGGGATAGCAAAAACTAGTACTTAAGGAAAAATCCAGATAGTTTCGCAAACAAAATTTAACTCAACTGTTCAAAACTTTATTTTCAATAATCAACTTATTGCTAGAACGTATGAAATCCAAGATGAAAAGAAGTAAGTGCAATTTTTTGGGGTAATTTAGGATCCAGGTGGAGTTGGCGGGCACATTAGTCACTTTCACAAAGTTAATGAAAGGACTAACAATGTTATTTAATATTTACATGGGAACACACAATCGAATATCATATTTTGTTTTAATTTTTATTTTATCTGAAAGACCCTCTCGCCCCCTTTGATATTTTTCTGAGAATCCCTAGACTCCCTCCCTGCATCTCCCCTAGGTTGAGAACCGCTGATGTAGAAGATAAATAATAAAAAATGTATTGCATCTGATGCATATTCAAACTAATGCAGTTTGGAAGATAATATAAAGAAAAACGTTGCGAAGACATCAAGAATGCAGAATTCTTTCGTAATTACCGGAATAATTAATTTTGTACGTACACTGCTGTGCTGTACGCTTCGCATTCAATTTTGTTCAATTTTATATCACTCTCATCCCATAAGAACAATGAAAATGAAACGGCCGACTACTGCGCTCATACACGGCGGAGCAATGGATACCTATGGCCGACTACTGGAGCATTTTCTCGTTGTGACGGATTATTAGAAAAGTATGGCCTAAAGTTTTACAATGTTTTGTTGTTGTATTGATTGCTGAAATTTATAGTTTAACAAAAATCAACAACCGATCTCTTAAATGGCCGACTACTGGTGCTTTTACCCTATATGCTGTTCTAATCAAATGAGAAGTTGGAACAAGCTTTATTTGATGCTGAAAAAGAATCTCTTTCAAACGACATAGAATGTTAAGGGGTTTGGGAAATATTTCATTCCTTTAACAGGCAATTTACGTGAAACTTTAGCTTAAAAAATTAATTATAAAGGAAATAATCTGAAATTCAAAATAATAAACTTCTGGTGCAAATCTGTGGGTACTATGGGGTCTCATGGACGCAGGATCGCTACAAACATCCTTTCCCAATTTCTTTGACGTTACTTTTTTAAAAAAAATATAAATATAATATTCAAATCACTCAAAATTTTAAAATTTAAGAGTATACATATATTCTTTTCCTGCCATTTCCATTTTATACTTAAAGGTTTTTTTGAGGAATTTATTGCTATAATGGTCCTTACTGCTTTCGTATATGTTTCACTCTTCCAAAAAGAATTTCAATCTTCTAAAAATTGTCAAAGAGAATTTTCACTCCTTGAGAGAGAGAGAGAGAGAGAGAGAGAGAGAAACCAAACGAACAAAACGTAGCGATATTTCTAACATCAGCGCCCCTGATTGCAGGTTTTGATTGCGGAACGAAATTTCGTGCCAACTTTGATTGCAGTTCTACAAATAGTTGAAATTTTGAGACCATTTAAATTTTGTAGATTTATGATGAATAAAATGTTGTTTTTGAAAATTTTCAGTTGGTTCTTTTATGAATTAACGCAAATAGATTCTGTATAAATTTGGTCATATGGCGACAATAAATAAAATGTAAAATAATTGCAAAGCTTCAAAATGCACCAAGTGACGCATGAAACAGACCTATACGGAAAAATGTTTGAACACCATTTTATTGATTTCCATGACTTTACTATGCGCAGGGTTCCCTGGTTAAATGGAGGTAGAAAGGAACGACAATAACAAACTGGAAAAAATTGAAGCAATAAAGTGTGTGTTTTAAAAATACAGCAACTAATAAATAAAGACTCTTAAATAGCTAATTTTTTTAAAAATACTAAGCACTTTTCATACTGCACTCAAAAGGACAAAATAACTTTTCTAGGTAAGAAAGGACAATTTAAGAATTCCTGCAGTTTTCGAAAATTCCATGAAAATGACATCACAAACGAAGAAAAGTGCGGCTCTAGTCATGAAGAGAATTTCTTATCATTGTCTAGCTTTCAATCATAACTTTGAGTGTTGAAACATGCATATTTTTCTTATTGGGAAAGTGGTTTGAAATAACCGCACTTTTCTTCGTTTGTGGTGTCATTTTCTTGGAATTTTCGAAAACTAAAGGAATTCTTAAATTGTCCTTTCTGACCTAGAAAATTTGTTTTGTCCTTTTGAGTGCAGTATGAAAAGTGCTTAGTATTTTTTAAAAAATTTAGTTATTTTATTCTTTTTAGTGTAAATATATTTCAGAAATAGAATAATTTTACCGTCATGAAGCTTCACCTTATTTTTTCATATAAATGCTCGGTACTAAAAGGGAAATAACCTATATACGTGTCTAAAACTTTAAGCAGTTGGCACTAAAAATTAATTTTGTTCCTCTCCAGGATTTATGCTTGCTAATTTCTTGCTTGCTTCAGAGAAGCCGTGGTTCAAAATTTTCATTATGATTGCTTTTAACATTACTGTTGCAAGGCAACAAAATTTGTAACAATGGGTTTTATATTTAAACATTCAATAGGGAAATTACATGAAACTTGCTGTTTTCCATCCTAACTGAAGTAATAATTTTATTCTAAAACTTTAATTGTTCAGCGTTAAGTTTTACCTTAAGACTAAGCAAATCATTTAGTGAAATCCCGGAGTCTCTAATTAGTCTAGTTGCTGAGATATAAGCAAAAGCAGGCCTCAGATTACTCCGTGACAAACAGGCCAAATATAATAAATGTGCTTAAAAAATATGAATAAAATATAGAACAGATACGTAACAGAACCACCCAGTCAAAGTACTAGATAAAACTTCATTGAAATAAAACATTTACGGCTTCAATATAGATTTTGACGAAAAATAGAGAGTAATTTCAGATTATATATGTTCCCTCGTATTGAAGTTATTTTATTTCAGAAAGCATTTTCATCAATCAAAAGCGTTATTTTGAATTTAAGCTATAAAATCGTTCTAACATTAGTCCTTTTTAAAGCAATGTCGAAATTCTAAACAAATTCTCCCTAAATGTTCCACCGCTTCTGTTATAGTTTTTTGTTTATGAAGTGTAGAAACAGATTCGATTTTAAACCACAGCTGGTAGAACACAGTAATGAAACTCAAAACATTCTGGTCAAAATAGAATGAAAGAAGGAAAACAGATCTCCCGAGACTTGCTCGAATTCGGAAGAGTTTTCATAAAAGATTTTTCTAGTAGGTTTTTCGTTCCATCTTTTTATTTCGTCATTGTTCTGTTATCTGTTTCTCTGCCGGCAAAATATGATTTATGGGGTATTTGTCGTACTTCGTATTTTATCCTCTTCTTCGGAAATGGTGTAAAAGATTTTTTTCCGGCAGAAATCGTAAAAGGTTTATTAAATACTAGCGGTACCCGCACGGCTTTGCCCGTAGTAGAAAATTAAAAGGTCATTTGGTTCACCTGTATATTTACAAATAATGGATGATGAATTTCTCGCCAATTTGCTATGTTGATTTGCTCGCCCATGTTATGGTAATTTGCTAGTTCACATTATGGTAAGTTTTTCGTCCACGTTACGATAAATTGCGCGATAGAATATTCTTAAAATTGGAATAGAAAAAGAAGAAAATCGAATTTTCAAAAAATCGCTTCGAGGTGCTCCCCCGTATGCTAAGAACTAGTTTTGTGCCAAATTTCATGAAAATCAAACGAGGCGCTATTCGCGTAACAGATCCAGACACAAAGACTTTCAGCTTTATTATTAGTAAAGATATATCATTATTCCCCTCCCCCCCCCCCCCAAGAAAAAACAGTTCATTTGCTTTAACTGCTTTTTTAATTGAGAATTTAATGGAAAATAATTTTCTTTGCAGAGTTTGAAAAACAATGCTAAACAAAAATAACAAACAATTGAAGGACCACTGTAATATTTTTGACCAGTTGGGTTCTTCAAACTGAAGTTTCCGTGGATATATCGCGTAGGAAAAAAGACTAGTTAACAAAAACTTAAAATTGAAGAACTCAAAATTAAGCACTTTTCTAATGTAATATTTTTGAACAGTTGTTCTTCTAACTAAGTTCTTGCATGGATGTAGACAACTTCATTTTCATTCTCAGACATCAAAGATACATTTCCGTAATTTTTCCGTTTACTCGTTTTCACTGATGTAGCATTTTAGCACTGATTATTTTTGAAAAAGTAAAGTTTGTATATTAGTTATAGTTCGCCTAATGCGATGTGCTATCCAGACGAAGGATTTATTTTAGCATGTGTTTTGTGCTCTAATTCTCATATATATACTAGGTAATGATTGAGTAACCCGCGAGTTTCAACAATGAAACTTACGCCACGGCATGATAATTTGATAATATGTTTTGGTAATGTTCAACATGCAGGGAACTGCTTTATTGTGACAAGGCTGAACTCTATCCGGTAACTGAACTGTTTTACTGGTAAGACAGTCAGTTTAGGGGAATGAAAAACCAAAAAAGTGGTTGAAAAATAACACTATTCACTGAAGTTGAGGGTTAATCCACTGGAGTTAAAGATAAAATTTCAAAATATTACCAAACAGGCAATTGCTTCGTTCAAATGTACATACAAGATTAGAAACAATTTTCACCCTTCATACCTTGACGGGCAACTTTCTAGTCGGAATCAAATAATTGTTGCAAGTGACAACTTACTTGTTCATCCTAGAACAAAACGTAAAGAGTTCCTTAAAAACCTCCATTTTTTTCAAATGTCCCTAAAATCTGTTAAACGAAAAAGCGGAAGCTCTACTTTTTAAGGTACGTAGTGCTCAGTGGTACTAACAAACTGTAAAAAAATGAAAATTTTTAAAACTGATGTTTTTGAGAAAAATCAAAAAAATTTTAAACTTTTTTTTCAAAAGACTGGAAAAAAAAAACTAAAGCACATATTTCAAAATGTTGTACATTTTTTAAAGAAAAAATATCCTTTTAAATACAGCAAACCGCAACAAAATATGTTCAACCGTTCATGATATAATGTACTTTAAAGATTTTGACGAAAATCGCAAGTGAGAAATCATGACAGGACCGCCATCTTTAGCGGCCCAGGAGTCATTTTTGGGCAAGAAAAAAAAGTTTTTCTTAATTTTTTTCTGAATTTCAACATATGTTAAATTCCAAAAAAATCTGAGACCATCAAGTTACGCAGCTTTTTGAATTGAGATGGATTCCACCGTTAGTTTTAGTTTGGAGATGTTGATGAGTATGTTATGTGAGTAACATTTTTTTTCCTTAATGCACGCTAATTTTTGAATTCTCTTTGTGCTTACGTACGTTCCGATTTTTCTTTCCTGAGTTATATTATTTTATAGTTAAACATGCATCAGTTCTTGAATAATGAGTAAACTCTATATTTATCTTTCACGTTGAAGCTAAGTGTGAATTCTAATTAAAGTTTTAATGCCTGCATGTCGATGTTTAATGTGTGAAATTTCTTACACGAGTTATAGCTTATTATCGCTTAATATACACCCCTTTGATGATCATGTCAGTTGAGATTTCACTGTCGCCAGCGATGGATGTAACCGCGTAAGCGTACAAAGATTGTTACTCTTTCGAACATACACCAAAGGCTTACAGAGAGATTTCAAAGGCAGTTGTCACTAGTATTGCAACTGTGAGCCGTATCTCTTCTCTACATAGTATAAAATGAAGTCTCCAAAAAGCGCCTGTTTTTGTGAACGCGCAGAACTCGAGAACTACCCATTCGATTTCGTTACAATTTTCACAGTTTCTTTCCTTAAGCACCGGAAAGGTTTGCAGACCAGTTCGAAAAAGAAATTCGATGGATTGTTCTTTTTTTATTCCAATTTAGACCCAATTTTCACATAAATTCCCGAATATTGGGGTGAAAAATTACTTGCACACACATTAATATTACAAAACATTGGAAAGGGTAGAATTTTCCGCATTCTACGCAATTTGTTTCAATGCTTTAACTTAATTACGGCGAGAGTTATCTGCGTGTTCAGCTCGAATTTTTTTTAGGCTTAGCTGAAATTTAGGCACTTCTTTCTTCATTAAAAATATCAGTAAAAGTGAAAGAACTGTCCCAAAGTTTTCTTTTTGACACCATGGGATAGAGCGACATTTTTTACTAAACATCTATCTCGACCTGTGGTTGAAAAACTAAGCTTCTATCTCCAAAGGAAAAAAAGTTACAAGCCTTTTTAATCAATTTCGAAAACTCTCATATGCATTCAAGTTGTAAACCATTTTATTTTCGCGTTTACACGGTCATGCTTTGGAATCCATGTGCCTCTCCATCTTTGTCACTTTAATTTCTTAAACTTATTTTGTGTTTCCATGGTCACGCTTTTTAAATCCTTCTTTCTCATTTAGATTTCTTAAAATTATTTTCTGTTGTCATTGCTTGGAAGGGAAACTTTACATGATGTTTTTTTTTTCTTTTGTTTAAGCCTGATTGTTGAATATACGTCGCTTGACAAAATTTCATTTTCAAGGTATACCGGGTAAAGCCGAGCAACGCAGCTAGTTATAAAACAAAATAGAGAAACATGATTCATATTTCCAAAGCGAAGAGGGAAATGTTGCCAAAAATTGAAAACATCACCAAGGTAAGACTCTTTTCTACTTATGCAAAGTAAAACACACTCTCTCTCTCAAAAAAGATGTTTTTAAGATATTTTGGTTACAATGGGTGGTTTTTTGCAGCCTGTTGAGAGCATGATGCGTTCCGAGCACTATATTAACATTCTAGAGAAAAAGGTTTTAATAGAGTTGAAAAGACGAAATCCAGACGAACGGAGATTTTTCAGCAGGATTTAGCCGTCCTGTATACGTCCGAAATAGTCATGAAATTCTTATCTGAGAACCAAAGTGAGACATTGGAACGGCTTTGGAACCTTCCTGAAATCAACCCAACCTAGAATCTTTGAGATATATGCAAATATCTTCTATTGCAAGCTAATCACGGGGCTAATTCTTGTCCGGTACATGAATACAAGTATTACACTGGGGAAAAATTTGTAAAAAAAAAATCTGTTGAGTTTGGTTTTTGAGTTATTTTAGAGTTAATTAGGCGTGCTGATTTCAAAACTGTAGTTAGTTTTTTTTTTTCTAAAACTTCAAGTTTTTTTCTTTACAACTTATGAGAATGTGACTACTCTCCGCGGAACTGAGTATGGATCCAGGCCCGGATCTATACATTTCGGGCCTCTCTGCAACAAAATCTGTAGCGCCTATCTCCAGAGACCAGCAGTGTACATTTGCAACGTTAATAAATCTTCGTTTTCTTTTTTAAATCTGCTAGTTTTTTTTTTTTTTCAATTTTCTTTTCAATTTCTTGGGCCGTTGGGCCCCTTAAGGACGCCTCTTTCCCACACTGCGGGTACACAGATCCAGGACCGCATGGATCATAGGAGGCACTATTGTTCTTCTAAGTATCTCATTTCGGCATTTCCTTGTCTGTCATTTGAAAAGATATAGGCCTGTGTTTTTGATGGTCCACAGATTCAGCTGCTTGTTAAAGATAAAAATTTCATCTGAACAATGTCAAAAACTCATAAGAATGCTTGGTTGGCATTCAAAAGCATTGTTAAAATCTTTCTTGGAAATACACGAGCGCAGAATTATGCCGAGCTTCCACATGCTTGGTTGACACATGAGCATCAAAAATTGCATTTTTTACATAGCCATCTTGCAAACTACTTAAAAAATCATGGTGCAGTCAGTGATAAACAGGATTAGCGATTCCACCAAGATCACGGGGACACGATATCAAGTTAGATGGGATGCACATACGATGGCTGACTATTCCTGGAGCATCAAGCAAGAATGTTCACATAATAAACACTCCAAAAAAAGCTATAAGCAAAACTTTTTACCTTAATATGTATAAATACACAATTTTACTTGCGTTAACTATTATATAGCCTTTGTATGAACAAAACTGTTCATTTTAAACAATGCATTTGGTAATTTTTTTATACTTTATATACACAATTTGTATGACTTTTGAGCGCATCCTGTAGTTTGAAAAGTTGACGTGATAGACAAAAACTGCAATTATTTTCGGAATCAGAGGCCAAAAGTTAATTGAAAACAATTGACAGATTTAAGATAACGAAATGGCTGTTCCAGTGTTATTAATGATTGTAAAAAGTTGGTGAAATTCCTTGTCGAATCGTGCACAAATGTTAATTAGTCATTAGTCGCGGAGATCATTTTATATACTAAAAACTTTGGATATTACATAAATTTAAATACCATTTCTTCTTAGGTTCCTCAACTATTCGAGTTTAATTAGTTTGCATAAGGGTGTACTTCAGCTCCCCTTTATTGAGAAAGCTGTCATAATACATATTTTACAGCATACATATTTTTTATCTTCCTTTAATATTTAAAAGTAATATTTTAACTGTCGGCTTGTCGATGTTTTAATGTGTATTAGTATCGTACAATAATTTACTTAGTTTTTTTTAAATTATCGTTAAACTTCGAAGTGAAAACTATGATACTTTGGAGGAAAACTTTTTTTTTTGTGCTAGGGCAGGCAATTGTAAATTTCTCTTGCTGCTTTGTTTTTTAAACCGCTAGAGTATTTTATTGCAAAACATATTTTAGTTTCGGTTCATTCAGGAAACAGTCTAACCATCTTTTCAAAGGAGAAACTAAGAGTGAATACTAGTTAATATTGCACTGCCTGAAAGCGCTGTTTTAGGATGTCAGTGTCTGAATCATATTTTTGTGTGTGTGTTTTTTTAGATTATCGTAAAATTTTGATGTATAAACTATAATAGTTTTGAGGAACTGTTTTTTTTTGGTACTAGGAGACGGGATTTTAAATTTCTCTCGGTGCTTTTTGTCCGTTTGAATTTTTCTGAACGCGTTATAGCATTTTACTGCTAAACATACTTCAGTTCCGATTCATTGAGGAAACTGTCTAATCATCTTTTTGCAGCAAAAGAGAAGTGTGAATATTAATTAATATTGTATTGACTGAATGCCCCTATTTTAGTGTGTAAGTATCTGAATCATACCCCATTTCGTGTTTTTTTAGATTATCGTACTATTTTGAAGCATAAACAAAAATATTTTGGAGAAAGACTTTTTTTGGCACTACACTGCAAAACAAAAGAAAAAAAAAACCTATCGTTTTTACAGTATAATACTGGCAGCTGAGGTTCCAAAGATAAACTGTAAAATTTGCAATTTTAAACTGTAAACGTTGCAGTAATATACTGTCTTATAACAGAATTTCACTGTGAAATGAACATTGATTAACTGTAAAATTAGCAGTAATATACTGTTTTATGAAGGACTTGGCCTGTAAACATAACAGTGATAATATGTAAAATTAGCAGTAATATACTGTTTTTTAATGGAATTGCCCTGTAAAATTAACAGTATCTAACTCTAAACTTAGCAGTAATATACTGTGAAATCAGCTGTACTGCGCCATAAAAGTAGCAGTAGTATACGGTTTTATAAATGATTTGTGCAGCAAAATTAACAGCAGTAAACCATAAATTAAACAGTTATCAATTTTTAATTCTTGTTCAGGTTTTACCCCCCTTATATCGGTGTCTCTTTTCATAGCCGAAATCACTGCTTTTACAGCTGAGTAACAGAAGCATCGTAAAATAAATCTTTACATTTTCCGGTGCATACAATTATTTTAGCTTTTATTAAAAAAAAAAAAAAAAAAAAAAAAAAAAAAAAAAAAAAAAAAACGAACCATTTTTAAACATTAAAGTACTTTTACAAAAATGCATTGAAATTTAGTTCAAGAAAAAAAAAGTGCATTCTAAAAAAAGGTTAACACAATAAGAATAATAATAAATGATTTTTGTTATAAACCGTTCTGTCTTCCCACTAGAAAACAGCCTAATAGAACTAATACATAATTTTGAGATCAAGCTTAGTCAATCAGAAACAGTTTCTAGATGGTTCGATAGGATTTTTGAATGAGAATTTAGTCCTTTGAGAATCCTATTAAAAGTTTCAATGTTTCGTTTCGGATGAAAAGGTTTCGCGTTTTATCCTTTAAAGAAGTCCTAATTTTCATCACTCTCAGACCAAAAAAAAAAAAAAAAAAAACAGTCTTCCGTGACAGGTTATACTAGATTATGAGTAACTTTAAAAAATACGCAATAGCCTTATGTTCAAATTATTCAATGCGAGAGTAACAAGTTACTTCTGATTGTGAAAACATTTTTTTAAAACAACATATTCATCCAGAAATAAACGAGCGCACTTTCCCGCATACTATCATGAATTTTGTAACATTGTCGTCTCTCATAGGACTCTGGTCCTAGATTTCTCAAAATATGTTTAGTTTTAACTATTAAGACATTATTAACTAACTATTATTAACTAACGGAAAAAAAGTTTAGAGATTTTAAACTTGACGAAAAGCATTAGCTGATATGAAAATCAAGTCCAATAAATTATTGTTCATCATCAAAGTTAAATGGACAAAGAATCTTTTCCGTTTTTATCCATTGAACAAAACACTTAAAAAATATTCAGAATGCCTTTGATTTTTTTGACATCTATTTCATTACGGGTGTTATTTCTTTATAGGTAAAAAGATTTCAAATTCACCTATAGGCATGAATATTTACATATGAACAAATATCATTCATCTCATAAAAAATTAGCCTCAAAAATTTAAATGAAAAAAAAATATGTAACGTTTTACGCTGTTTTTGGGTCAAGTCAACCCTACTATTAGATGTGGATTTACACAAAATTCAAACAATATCACCCTCAGTTTTATCTTAAGTTTGTCTTTAAAAAATGAACGATAAACTGCTCTAGACGGGGTTCCCAAACTTTCCTGATTCGCTGAGTGAAGAATTAGGATTTTCTCACGGTACCCTAGCCCCCCATATCCTTATTTTATAAATACCCTAGCTGACCCAGCCACGCGTTTCTGTGGCGAAATAGTTGGTTTAAAATAAGCTTTTACTCAATATTTTGATACAATCAAATTAATATTTTTAATAAAGCTTAAAATAGTGTAGCCGATTTTAAAACACATGAGATTGATAATGGGCGTGCTAGGCTGAAGTAAGTGCTTATTAAATTTAGTAAACACTAAGTTATCTATGGCAAAAACACTATACTTACCCTTAGTAAATTTTGCAAGTATGACTTCGGCAAAAAAAGGAAAAAAGAAAGAAAAAAAAAAAACCTTGAAAGTGATAGTAAAAATATCGAAATTGATTGTAAAATATTGGAATGTAGAAATTAAGTATAAACCAACATAGATTTTTAGAATGTACACTACATTTTATTCATCTCAGCTTTCTCTATAGTTTGTAATCAATGCCTTCTTTACAAAATACACTAACAAAATTAAAAAAATAAAAATTAAATTTTATAAATGAGGTAGATAACATTGACTTAGAACTATTGTTTCTATTACTTGAAAACTGAAAATTATCTACTAAATTGTGCGCAGTATTTTTGCTTAACCTGAGACCCCTTTGTGAGTAGGCGATTGATAGTTGCCCATGAGAGAAACATGTATGTTTCAAGACCAAAAGTAGACATTGTTTGGTCTTAAGATATATTTATGGTCTTTGCTAATGCTAAACGAATCGGAAATTGAAGCCTTCTAAATGCGTTTGAAAACTATGACGCTATTAATGGAATACGTAGCAACACGAAAATTTCTCTTTTAAACTTTCCCTTCAAAATAGTTGACTTTTGATGAATAAACGTGTACCGTTGCACAATCTGTGTGGATTTAAATTGCGAAAAAGAATAATTGGTGAACCAATTTTTAACCGGAAATTGTATAATGGCATTCCTGGTATATCCAGAGAATTTATGAATTCAGTTGTTTACGGCTTTGTGTTCATCGACAACTGTTCGCCTTGTTCAGCATCAACGGTCGCACAATCTGATTAAGAATTTTTTTTCAGCTGTCAGTAAAGGCTCATTATTCGCAATAATTGTTGCTGAGCAGCGTAATTGCACTGTTTTTTCTCGTTGTGAATCAGTGTTAACTAAGTCGGTGGAACAACGATCAAGTGATAGCATACCATAATAACTAAGTGGCAAATTTGAAGTTGAAATGCAAAAATCATCAATAAAAACTAAAGCTTCATATACATCTCTGGTGTAAAATCTGGATTTGGACATTTGTGTATTTGTTAAACTTTAGGAAATACGTCTTCAAACATAAAAGTTATATAGTTTCCCCACAGAAATGATGATTTTGTGGGATATTATGTAGTAAAATATATTTTAAAGTTAAAAAGTTACAGCTTGGCACATTTTCTGCCTCACCAAGAAAGTACCAAAAGCATTATCGCAAGCATAGCCACTGCTAAGACGGACTTGCAAGCATGTACAAAGCATTTCACTTGCTCTTGGAAAATTACGGAATCCAGAAACTCGCTCCCACTAGGAGTTAAGTCAACCTGACTGGGCCACGACGATGGTAGTGAAATTCATTCATCACTAAATATCATTAACATTCCTAAAATTATTTGAAGCCTTTAGTAATCTTCCTGGCTAAAATCAGTCGTATTTCTGGAAACTTAAAAAGAAAAGTTAGGTTAAGTTTAAAATAACAGCTTGGCACCTGCCTATTTTTCCAAAAATACTCCAAAAGTATTACTGCACGCATGGCGAAAGTTAACACAGAATTGCAAGCAAATACTATGACTAACTCGCCTGCAATTTTTGCAAAGCTACGGAACCCAGGGGCTCTTTCACTCTCATTGGAAGCGTAGTCAAGGAGGACGGAACGTGTCCAAACAATAGCTGATAGACTTATTAAATACGCTCAGTTAATCTTTAAACTGGGAGCTAAAAATATTTTCACAACAATACGAAGTCTGCATTCATGACACTTGTAGCAATTCAGGAAACGGCTTGACACACATACTTTATTTTAACAGGGAATTGTTGAGAACCTATGAAATCACGCCGAGTTCCATGGATATAATCATTGACATTTCGTATTTCTTTTACAGTGCATGTCATATAGCTCAAACAGCAAATGTCAAATAGCAAAAACTCGACTGTAGTATGAGCCTCGAACGTTTTTAAAAGCAGTGGTGAGTATGGAACTACCCGCCGCTTATTTTCAATTTATAGGTGTGAAACACAATAAAAAACGATTCAGTAGTTTCGGAGTTTACCGCGAATATACATCGTGAAAGGAGATTTTTATATACAGGGTGTATGAGTACAGCGTTTACAGACTTTCAGGGCAGATAGAGTACACCTAGACGATGGGAATTCACATAGCAATGCATGGTCGGAAGCTCTTTCCTGACGAGATAACATTTTGCTAATTTTTATATATTTGTTCTTTTTAAACTAAGTATTCGTTACTCACAATAAGCTTCAAAATGTTCAACTCAAAATTTACTCGACTTGGTAGAAAACAGATTATTCTTTCTGCATGCTAGACCAAAGCTCGACTGATACTCAAAGACTTGTGAGGATATTTGCTAGGGAGCAGCATCAATATGTTATGACTGTTATAATTTGTTTTGAAAAAAGGGCACTGCGTAAACGTGCCTTGGTCTACCCTAGTGAAAAATTTTCTTGCTTAAGAAATCACACATAAAATTATAATTTGATAAGCAGAAAACAATTGTTCAATAATATTTTAAAGTATTTTTTAAAATAAAATATATGCGGCGTCACGTGCGAGACAAAATGACCGTTTTCCGCGGAATTGCCCATTATTTCCTTCATAGAAAACTATCTTTTATGACATAGTTACTGAAAAACATGAGAAATATAAATTCAGGAAGTCAAAAACACATTGAGCTCTGGAGCTACGTTTTCCAGAATAATGAAATTAATGCCAAGTCCCGGCATTTGCTACATTATCGATGTTCTTACCATTTACATTTCAACTAATTTGCTAACATGCAATCCTCAATCATTTAGTTTCGGAATGCCGATTCATTTGAAATTCAAATTTCATTTTACAGGAAAAGAACCGCCGGAGGAAATCAAATCATAATAATTAGATTTAGGAACGAAATAGTAAATTACTGGTGGTTGTGTCGTTAGACCATATGAAAAGTTCCCATCATTAAAAATCAGTTTTCTGTAATAGCTTGTGACTGCTCCGACTTGGAAAACATTGTTATTTTAGCAAGAGGCAGGAAGAAAGGATTCTGTATAATGAGAAATGAAAGTCACAGAACCACTAAAACTTATGTAATATGATAGTTTAAGTTTTGATTAAAGTGTAATGCAGTAATATAGTTATTTCATTTGCATGCATAATTTGTAATTTAATTTGTAAAGGATAGCGAAGTGAATTTTCAAAATCAAGAAGCTCCTTAACCCTTTCAGACGGAATTTTGAAATACTTACCAGAAATGTTTTTATTTGGTAGACAGTGTACTATGGTAAAGAGCATCTTAGATAAAATTTAAAGTTTATAGGTGAAAAATTAAAAGAGTTATGACGCGTCCAATAACACGGACAAATATTATTGAAATACATATTTCAGATAAAAAAAACGATGAAACATCAAACAAACTTCATTGTAAAATATTCTTTAAATAATAATAAAACATAATATAAGCATTTGAAATGATTAATAAAAGATTATGTATTAAAAAAAAAAAAAACGCTCACTTTTGCAACGAAAATCCGTGGTTGGGAAAATGAGCCAGTCCCATTCTCCCAATCCCTATTTCTTTATGTTTTCAATCCCAAAATGAAAAATTCTTGCACAGATAATAATAAGCAGACTGTAAAGAGTTAACTACGAAACAATCGAAAAATTTATTCAATTAATAAATGATTAGCAGCTGTTTAAAGTTCATGTCCGGTATACTGGACGCCATGTCTGAAAGGGTTAAAGCATCTAAATCTGGTAAAATTTAAACATAGTTATTGCTCTTTTTAGCCTACTTTCAAAGTAAAAGTCAAAGAAAGACTAAAAAAGCATGAAAAAATTCTTAGTATTTCTTTAAAATATCGATAAAAACGGTGCAATTTCATTGTTTACGCTTCTGCACATGACATCACAAGTTATGAAATGCCATTCACTGTTGCCATTAGCGTAGAGCGCAATATTTGTTTCGCAACATTATTCATATGTACAGGCAACGATATGGTTGATAGCAAGCGTAGAGTGCAATGTTTAATTCGCCACTGAATTATGATAAGCTGGAAACAAGGTAGACAGCAAGCGTAAGCAATGCGCATGTGGAGATGCGCCAAAGTACATTACTTGTGACGTCATAAAGACTGCCTTATTTCAAAATCGTACATTTTAAAAATTGATTAAAAATTAAGTGTTGGGAAAATGAAAGTTTTTACTCGCTCCATGTTACATTTTTTTTTTTTTGCCTATTCTATCAATTTTAGCGACTAAAAGTAGTACTTTTGACTGAAGGAAACAACCCCATTGTTTTGTTCAAATGTAGATGCAATTTTCACCCGTCATACCTTGACGGGCAATTTTCTAGTTATAAATGCTTTGCTAAAGTTCATTACCGATCTTTGGATTATTTTATGAACTTCGAAAGCTCCCGTAAACCAAAAGTAATTAAAAATAAAACATTGTCTCTTTAATGTCAATGAGGCAGTGAGAAGCAAAGGGATGCAAGTGGCAAGATTAAAAATTTGGAGATAAACAGTATACATGGTAGGTTAACCTCTCCTCTGTCTTGGGGCAAGAGATGGTACTAATAGCCCTGGTAGTTGCTGCTATACAGCATGACGTAGAAAACAATTTCAATGAAAGCCTACCTAGGATGTTATCTTTAAACGCGTTTTACTCAAAACTTGAAAAAATGTCCATTTAACATCTCTTTGCTTCTCACTGCCTCATATAACGATTCGTTCAAAAATACTGGTTCTTAGAAAATATTCTGTACTCGTATGTACATAAATATTGCCACCTGTGCCCCTACAAGATTGCACACGTGAGCACGTCTGTGGCACATATGAACAAGATGACAAACAGGACAGTAATCATATGAAAAACAGGACAGTAATCATATGAAAAACAGGACAGTAATCATATTTCAAAGAAAAGCTCTTAAAAATAAAATATAGCGTAGAGGATTCTGGGACACAGTGAACCACCCCTGTTTAAGTTTAATAATAACCAACTATTTTTGTTTATTCGAAGACTGCTTTGAAAAGGGGGTTTCTTGTAACCTCGAAACTGGCAACAGATAAAATTTTTAAATCATTCCTTTTAATTTCCTTGTCGGCCAGGAATGAATTCGCTTACCAATCGCTTGAATGCCGTATTTAATTACATATCGTTTTAAATCGCATAGCCGTATTTAAAATCTGCTTTAAAAAAGGGTTATAATTTGAATTCTATATAACGTAGAAGTTCCAAACACATTCAACCAGACGCAGAATAAAATATTCTTTATTTTGGTACTAAATTTTAAAAATTTTCAGCATGTTTTCACTGCGGAAATCCCAAAAAACCTTTTAGAAGTTTTTAATTAATATATTCGTTAATTAATGTCATCCGAAGACGCAACCAAGCTAAGAGTACTCTCGATCAACTCTTGTTTCTAAAAAATGTTTGTTTTCAAAATCAGTTCACCCGTTTAGGCGCTAGAGTGTCACACACGCAAACAAATACACCCAGACACGTCAAACTTATAAACCCGTCCTTTGTGTGTCGGGGGTTAAAAAAGATAAAAAAGGTAGAAAATGTGTGGCAAAACTAGAAATGAAAACAATCCGAAAAAAATCGGAAAATTTAATAAAAAGGGTTTTTTTGAAGGAGTTTATTTCCGATCCGGAAAAATTGAATTTCTTCAACTTTTCAGAAAGTTTTAATTGACAATTTTTCAAACTTAAATTCTAATGCTATTTCCTTCTCCCCCTTTGTATGTAAAAGTACGGTCTATCTTTTATAATACAAGTTGTTGCATGATAATATAATTTGCATATAGATCAAAAAACATTCAATACTTTTTACACAAAAAATTAATTTTTTTTCTCAAAATTATCTCAATGATATCAATTAGGGAACCGTTAGAGGTGAGAGTATATATACTATATTAGGCTGTCCCTCCCCCCCAAAAAAACACGGCAGTTGGTTTATCAAGTCGCACATTTTCTTACAATTTTTCCTTTTAAGTCAAAACAATTGTAAAAAATGTTTCATATAATTTAAACAAAGGCAACCCGCGCGTGCCGACTTGCACCTGAAAGTGTAAACCAGCCCTGTGTACTAGGCCAAATAATAAAAAGAAATGTGGGAGTTCGAAATATCATGTTGATAAAACGTTTCCCCTGTAGCCCCACATGTACCACAAAAATATTTATAAAATTAAAAAATATTTAAGTGCCCAACAAGAGACAAATTTATTTTTTTCTTCAAAAAAATTGATTTTTTGGATTTACCTTATAAAATAGTAGAAATACATTTAAATAAAATATCAAGTTCAAAAATTATTATCGAAACATTTTTAAATCAACATTTGCAAATGAATAATAAAAAAATATTTGAAATGAAAAATTTAACTTAAAATTGAAAAAAATCAGTATTTTGAGTACTATGTGGGAGATTTAAGTATTGCAAGAGAGCAAAAATTGCTATTTAATGCTAATTATCGACTCTACTGTTTATATTTTTCAGCTTGATAACTTTTTAAAATTTCCCTTAATTTTTTTTTAAAAATACGTAGAAAAAAAATCATTTTTTTTGCAGAAAATTACAAGTTTTAGGCCTCTTGCTGGACAACTAAATGTTTTTTGATTTGAATAAATATTTTTGTAGTATATTTGGGGCTATAGAGGATAGGTTTTATCAACATGAAGTTTCAAAATTCCGAAAAAAATTTTTTTTTTTCAATTCGGTTTAGCACATAGTTTTGGTTCACACTTTCAGGCGCAAGTCGGCACGGGTTGCCGTTGTTCAAAAATTATATAAAACTTATTTGCAGTTTAGAATTCTTTAGTAATCAATGCATTAGTCATTTCAATTCATTCAAATTTTAACCAAAACTTACTTTTGTCCCCAAGGATACAGTATAACATCAGAGATCGCTTGTTTGCTTTAATGGAAGAATTATAGGCACTTATAGTTTTTTTTTAACCACACATGCAGAAATTCAAGTTTGTTTAGACAAAAAAAAAAACATATTTGTCACTTTTATCATAAATATATGTTAAACACAATACTAGTTCTTATTACTTTGAATCTATTTTATTATTAACTTTTACATAGTATTGAGCAAAACTTAACTTTCTTTTACATAACACTGAACAAAACTTAAATAAAAAAGTTTTGAAAAAATAGATAATTTTTATTATTATAAATTTGCTTGACAGTATTTGGACTCAGACAGGATGGGAAAAAATCAAAACTCAGTAGCTTTCATTTCTAGAGAGTAAAGTTACAATGCAAGAAGGGAAATAAACCATTCTTATTTTTCTTTCAAAAAATATCAATCATGCTTGAAAGTCAATAATTACTATTATTATTTCAAGTTTTGAAAGCAATCTGAAATAGAAAATGTAATTGATCAGATACACCTTACCCAATATTATCGGTTGAAAGACGATTTGACTTATTTATGGGGTTTAACCAAGGAAGCTCTCAGTTACAACAAAAAGGCTGTAATTTGATAACTAATCTTATCTTTATGTGTATTTTTTCTGTCAAGCAGAAAAAGGTGTTGTCATTGCATACGTTATTTAATGCTTAACCCTTTATATGTTCCAAAAAAAAAAAAAAAAAGAGAGCTATTAAGAAACCCTATTTTTATTCATAAAAAAAAAAAATCAAATTTTCCATTTTTTCCAATTTTTACAGAAAAAACCGGAAAAAACTGAGTTTTTTCCACCACTTCAAAATTTCTGGAAATTTTACATCTCTAGGCAAAACTAAATGTGAAAAAAATGCCAATCAAAGCGTTGAAACAGAAATATATTTTTTCTGATGGTGACGCTTTTGTAAAAATCATGATGTTTGACACTTTACACATATTTATCGTGTTTTATTATTTTTTTACATTTGCATTAGCATACTTCTAATTATATTTTTCATTATTAAAGAAAGCTAACTCTGATGTACACGCTGATACAGATTAAGACATTCTAATATGAAAATATTTTACATCTTTCAGAAGAAAATGCTACATTATATTGCATACCTTTACCTTTCAAATTTCAAAGTTTTCTTTGATTAATACGTCTTTTCATATTATTGAAAAGTTTAAGACTATTCACATCTTGAGACCGTATTTTACCAAAAAGCACACTTAAGAAGCAACAATATACTGAATTTAATCGCGATGAGGCTGAATCTAAGTTAAAAGATTTTTCCCGCCAAAGCGCTCAAGGGAAAATTAATATTTCAATTCAGTTCGGATTCAATGTTTAATGAATATCTCAGAGAAAAGTTGTTAATAACAATATTTACTAGTTAAGAATAAAGAATAGTTAAATATCGCTAACTCATTTCAACTTGTTACTACCAGGAGTCATAGAAACTTTATTAAGTTATAACATTGATTTCGTCATTTATGGCCCCATATTGAGTAAATTAAATATTCAAAATGTGATGAAAGACGGTATCAATATGAAAATTAAATGTCTAGCAATTGTGCAGATGCTGATAAGAGATTAAAAATTTACACGATGTAGTACCTGAGAAAAGTACTGAACACCGTCATATACGTAACTTATTTTTATGATTTCATAAGCTGAATAAGAATTTAATGTAATAGAATCTTATATAATTCTACTTTACATGATATTTATTTAAATGATAAAATAAAGGCTTAGTAAATATTTGTAGGATACTTTTGAAATATGAGGATAAATCCTAAATTATGCGAAAGGTACCACTTATTAAATATTCAAACGTATAGTCAGATTTGTCTTGCACGACATTACCATTACATTACATTTCATAGTTACTCATACCTACTACTATACGTGGTTTAACCGGTTGGATGGGGGCAATGAACACAGCCCAGTTTTTTGATCCAAACCAGAAGCCAAGCAATCCCTGACCCAGCACCCCCAGAGGTATTGATAGACTTGGGAGGACTTTGTGACTAGAACACGTTTAACGTACCCTAGTCACCATTAACGAACACAGAGGATTTTCGACTGGTTAGAAGTTGAAATAGAACCCGGAACCCTCCAGTTACGATTTCAAAGCCCTTACCGATCATGCTACCAAGGCCACGACACATCCATAAATGATATTCCTCTGGTTTTCAACGTAAGCCTCTCCTTCCGTTGTCAGAAAGTGCTACACTTCAACTTAGTCTCTCCCCTCCCCTTGTCAAAGGTTTTCTCTTTTTTGCCTATTTTTTACAATGTCATAAAAAACTCTTGAACCTGCGAAGTGTTATGGCTCAAGCCGCATATTGATACGACAATTTGCTATTTTTCTTTTAATTTTTAAGATGTGTCAATTACTTTTCGTACACCCAAACGGATTGAAAAACATAAAATATTTAAATAAAAGTAAAACTACTTGTCCTTGTATACTTTTAACACACACACACTTATGTATATAGGTAAAAAGAAAAATGATTTCCGACTTTTAAAAAAGTTGAATATCAAAAGTTCTTTATCGCTATCTACAGTCATTTCTATAGATACGGATTTGTTCCAAGATGAGCCGGAAAATCGTTTTTCCTATAAAGCGTACACACATCTGGAATATGAAAAGGAAAAGATATCCAAGAAAGGTCCCTGTTGACTCGTTAGATGTGGTTCACATTTCTTCAACATCTATTTGGATTACGGAAACTGGGCTTTTTCGTTTGTTTGAAACATATTTTGTTCAGGTCTTTTCATCTGAAAGTTGTCATTGATTTTTACTACCCCTCCAAACTTTTCTTCCCCTCTCTTTCTCAAAGAAATGAAGTTATGTTACTTTAGAAGGGAATTTTAAAGCATTTAATCACATACATAATATGTATTTTTAATTTTTGTCACATTTTTATAATACTTTCAGCATATTTTCTGACCAAAAGCTATCATCGAAAAAATAACTAATAAAATGTTCAATATGAAAAATATTTGCAACCATGTAATAATCGTAAATAGGAAGCAATACATATTTATGTACTTTCCTTATCACTTATATTAATTGTGTGCAAAATCAATAAAATTTTGAATAATTTAAGAAGGTACAAAGTTTGTATTTTTCATAAAATCAACAAGTAAAAGTATGTGACTCAACAATACTTAGTTTTGAAGTATATATATATATACTGGATACGTACACAATGTTATGATACAAATGCAAAAATTTGAAAAATTCTTTACAGTAAAAATTCGATTCTAGCCTTTAAGCAGCCACTGAATATCTAGTCCTACCGGTGATATCAGAATTTAATTTTTCCTTGAGATCAAATTATGCAGTCTTAATTTAGAAAACCGTTTATGAGATTCCTTTTTTAACTTTAGTAGAAACATATCAACATTTTCCGTAAGCTCGCAGCAATATTTTGTCAACAATGAAATGTCATTTGTTTGCCCGTTTCAAACACTTTGTGTGTAGATTAAACAACCGAAAGAGGTCATATTTAGCTCCTCTCAAACGGCGAAATATTAATGAATACATAGAAATATTAACCCTTTGACAGCGTATATGCTTTACAGTAAATTATGTGTAGATTAGATTCTAGGAGAATAGGACAGCTGCATTTAACCCCATCGTTTTGCCATTTGGCAACAAACGATAAAAACAAATTGAAACTCTGTAGTTGCCAATAACCAAGGAAATAACTGACTGAAGATAATTTTAAACTTGTAAGTTCACCAATCTGAAGTAAAACAAAAATCTATTTATTGTTTCAGAATTCGCAAAATTATTCTTTTTTTTTTTTATTTTAGTGCGCTTGACAATTTCTATATACTTTAATTCTATGACGAATCAATTTCATTTCTACTTAAATAGCAAGGCATTTTTACAATTTCTATCGATGTTTTGGAACCTTTTTTGGTAAATTGTTTGATATTTTTTCCGTTAAAGCCCGATGTTGCCAAGTGGTCGTTTAACCACCCCCGCCCCCCTAAACTAAACTACGATTTTTAAGCATTTTCCTCATGATTTGAACAGAAGTGCAAAGGCAAAGAACATATTTTTAAGGGTTGAATACCGTCAGACCCCGATTTAACGAACCTCTATTTAACGAAATTTGCCCTTTAGTGAATTTTTCTTTTTTCTCGACTAAAATGAAGGCACAAACCCCTATTTACCGAAAAATAAACCCCGAATTAACATTTTTTCATTTGAACTCGCTCGTTTTTATCATGTTTCATGACTGTAAATGCAGCAGTATTTTTCTCTCCCCATAAAGTCGAAAGAGAACCACCTCAAGTCCGGTATCAAAGAAATTGTCAAACATCTATAACTAAGTACTTTGAAATTTCAAATTAAGTAGTGTGTAATAAGGCGCAGGAATGTGGAATAAAAAATGTTGTACACATTCTAATCATGGATATTTCTGTGTTGTTGCTTATTTGGCTTTTTAGATCAAGTGCATATTTTTAAAATTTTATTATTTATTTATTTATATTTAATCCCTGATATTAAAAATAATCCCGATTTAACTCATAAAAGTTTCGATCCCGATGAATTCAATATATCGGGGTTCGACTGTAATTATAATAGTTTTTAAAAAAATCCTGGATTTCCAGATTAAGCCAAAATAAAATATAAAAAGTTATTCCTCGCTTGTCTGGTAGATGTAGTTAGGTAGTTTCTTTAGAGTTTTGCTTGACTCTAATCCACTGCATTTCCAAGACAAACAAGAAATAATTTTTCACATTTTACACCAGCATCATTGCAGTAGTTCCATTTCTCCACCATCCCCTACCTCCAAACTCTCCCCTCAGTAAAACTAGTATGTTGTGGCCATCACGAAATTTTTTCTATATCTTTCGTATAATTATAATCCCTCCCCATGCTTGACGAGGTAGCAATATTCTCAGCACACACAAAAAAAAAAAAAAAAAAAAAAAAAAAATACACACGCCAAAACTTAACGACCTCCCAATTCCTGATTTATCTCAAAAGCAAAGCAAAGAATGAAAATTGATAATTATTTTAAAACCCTTGTTTGAAATAATTACAAACATTTATTTGTTAACAAACACAAGATGACAACAGTTAAAAAGTTTAAATCGTCGCGATTTTCTTGTAGTTTTCCAACAATTAAAATCAAGCGAATTACGGAGACGACAGTTTATAACGATTTATGTTTCTTATTGCTGCAATTTCAAAGCTATTTTCATTCACAAAAATCAGTCCCCCAATGGAGCGATTGGCGCCAAAATTGAACCAACGTCTGTTTACACATCGATTGATATGTATTCCAAATTTCATCTAGAACGTAGCATTACTTCTTGAGATATGGCACTCACGGAAAACAAAGAACGTTCGATTGCGCCCCCCCCCCTTTTCAGCTATTGACCCCAAAATAAAATCAGCTCTTATACCCTCTAAAGGCTACTTGTCGATAAATTTTTGTTTGATTCCCTTCATAATTTAGAGATAAAGCAGTCACAATTGACGACAAAAAATGTTCTATAGCTAAACCCTCGTTTGAGTTATTGACACCAAAATTGAATCAGCACCTGTCCCTATTAGGGGCAACATATGGACTAAATTTTGTTTGATTCCGCCAGTTACTTCTCGGGGAATAGCAGGCAAGCATAACTCAATAAACGCCCCATTGCTCCCCCCCCCCCCTTGGAGGAATTCGCGCCAAAAACCAATGGGCACAAGTTCACATAGGGGCACACATGTGTACCAAATTTCGTTCGGTTTCATGCGGTCGTTTTTGCTGTACAGCGGCCACAAAAAACTGGTCACACACATTCGCGCGTGCGCACACACACACACACAGACATTTTCCAAAAATGGTCGAAATGTACTCAGCACACCTCAAAACCTTCGAATCCGTCAAAATTCGAAATTTGCATGAATCCAATACTTTCTTCTATATATTAGACATAGAAGAAAGTAAAAATGAAACTATCATTCTGAAATTTGAAGTCATTTTAGTCAGAAGTCGATTCAGTCGTTGATTCTTAGAAATTCGTTCATTCTCAAATCATTATAATTCAAACAAAGACATCATTTATCAGGTAAGAATTTTTAGAAACTAATCGAAGCCAAAAATTTCTTCCACTTTCATTCATGCCGAAACGGGGAGAAAGAAAAAAAAAAAAAAAACCAACAAGCGTTCTAATAACCTCCTCTTAGCTCTTTTTTGCCTTGGAGGTATGCTTCGATGTTAAACGTGAATTCATTTAGTGAATCATGTTCACGAGCCAAGAGAAAATGTCAGTGCCAAAAGCCTGTTAGTGCATTTGAATGTGTGTCAGTTACCTAGGTGGCAGAAAAGTTTGATTTGTTGAAACGTGGCGTCAGTTACACACAGTTTCATCTGCCAAATAGAAGGTAATCTTGCCTTACTTATGAATGATGTCTTTCATAAATGGTTCGTCATCACATAAACGCGGGGAACATAAAATATCTGTCAAGTGGCTGTGTTCTTTTCGGCTGGCCTCCACGTTTATGTTTCCTCATTCAATGCCAGATGTGATACAATCCCGAATCTTTGAGAGTTTTAGAAGAAATGTTTGGTAATATGTGTGGTTGCTATATATGGATGAATAAATATGGAAATTATTTTTGAATACTTTCAAAAATTGAAAACATTTTTTCCGCGATTAATAGATATTTATTTTTCAAGTATAAAAAAAATCACATGCTTAATCGAAAAAAATGTCAAAAAGGAAGAGAATAGTAAAACTGGTAAATTTACTAAGCTGGTACTTGAAAGACGTCTTTAGTTTTTTAAGCAGAATATGTGTTGTTTTAAGACTTCCATAATTAAATTTGGGTACGGAGGTCTATTTTATATGAATATTAACTGAGGAACCACAGTGCTGAAGTGTTTTATTATAAAAGGAAGCCAAAAATAATCCGTAACACATTTCAAACAAGTGCCATCTTATGTTAAAAAATCATGGATTTCAAATGGTATAAAAAGTGTAAGAAGTTTCTTATCTCCTTGTTAGTAAATTTATGTAGAAGATTGGCTTGAAAATAGAATAGAGAATGAATAAAATTGAATTTTAGAGAAATCGCTTTGAGTTATGCACTCTTGAACTCTAAACTGATTTTGAGTCTACTTTCAGGAGGTTCGATTGATTTCTTGGACAATGCATAGTTACATGCATATTACATACCAACATACATACAAACATACATGCAGACATGCTTCCTCTGTTATTACTAATAAAGATAAAACAAACTATTTTCAGCTGCTTTAATTAAATTATTTGCATCTTTTTTATCTTTATTTAAGAGATTATTTGGAGTCTTGCGTCTGTCAGTGAGCTCAGAAGTATGATCAGTCCTTAGTTCGGCTCTTCTGAAAACAAATACAGTTTAGGTTATAAGTATCTCGAAAAAAATCGAAAAAAATGTTTCTAGGCAGACCAGTCACTTCAAACGTCTGGGGGGGGGGAGGAAAAGGTAATCTAATCTATGTGTTTATTTTACTGAAACGCGACAAAAATCCGTCCATCTAAATAACACTTTAATCTGCCCTCAATTTGCCCCCCCCCCCATCTGTCAATTGCCCTCTCCAGATCCCTTGAAGGACTAACCTACTTCGAGCTGACTAGCCACCAGCGTGATTTCAACTGATTTTTAGTGGTATTCAATGAAAGTTTATTGAACGTTTGTACTTTAGGCCAGGGTTTTCCAAATTTTTTAAGGCATCGAGAACTGACAAAATTTTACCTCGACCAGCGACTCCCTATCAAAACCTCCACCGAGTTCAAGAAAACTCACTTTTTTTGTGAATTAAGAGTTGACAAAATTTTACAGCTATAATTTTCACTCAGTTTGGAAAAATATCTTTAATCTCATAGGAAATTCTAGCGATCTGAAGACATCTTCGAATAACTAAAGAAAATTCATGGGTGGTATGAGTTTGAGAGCTAGATACTGAGCTTGTATTTCTTCAAATATCTCGAAAACTCATCTTTGCAGATAATGTCATTTACCTGCACACGGTAGTACAGGCATTGCCATTACAGTCCGTCAAAGATAACTCACAGCCCACTATTCTCCATGATACTCATCCAAGAAACTTTTGATTTCCAACGAAATGTACCATGAGTGCCCACACAGTACATGTCCTAAGGCTCCGATACGAACCTCACCAATGTATTGCGTGAGTTAACTAGATAGATAATAGATAAAATAGTTCCACAACAGCAATAAACGAACAACAAATGAAAGTGGGTAATAAAAATGAAGAAACGTATCTAGTTAATTAATTGTACGTATTTTTCCAGGGGGAAAAATGTGCTTTTACCACTTTGTTGCCAGCAAGGGACTTTTCATCGACAGTGATAAAATGGAAGCCACAGAGGCTATACCCCCTCCGCCCCCCAAAATGCCTAGTATTTTAAATAGAGACCATTTGGACTGTGGTCTTGATTTTTCAGCTGTATGAAAAGTGCATCTAAATTTATATTTGTAAGTCTGTGTGTGTACTTTGATACACCTCTATTTTCCCCCTATCGACGTGTAGAGGTTCATCGATCCCCCTGTCGATCCGTAGAGCTTTATCGACCCTTTGAAAACATCATCGACCCACAGGCGGTTAGTATCGATGTCGGTAGAAAATCCAACTCTAGTCATTATGCGAAACACGAGACATACTGCATGCACATTGCACACACACTTAAATACTTCGTTCGCAACCGGGACTTGATTCGTGGTCTAGGTCACGCGACGAACTTAACTCACCACTTTTTCCACGCTATTTAGCAAACCAATGTCTTTACGGTAAAACTAGGGAGTTTTGAATAAGGAACGACTATGACTTAATAATTTTCTGGGTTTATGAGCACCGCTGTGTTATACTCATATCTCAGAGGGTGGTCACTCAGTGTCACATGTAACGTCAAACACCTCAAATTTTTCGGTTTTCCCCCAACTATAACCACAGCAGAGCATTGCTCGTGCGTATGTAAGGAGAAATTGATGGAACTTACAATTCCTGATATTGTCACATAAAAATTGTAATGAACCAACGAAATAATACAATAAAGCACCTTGGTTGCGCCACTGTATAAATATGGGCTGAGACTTTCGTCGTGAAATGAATTGACGCGATTGACTAAAATTAACGAAAGTGTTTAATAATTTCAATTAGCTCATACATTGGCATGTTAGAAATACTGAGTCATTTAAAATCAGTAAAAAGACAAAATAATTTGTTTTAAAATTAGTGTGGGTAGTTAAATTTTGGCCGAAATTTAAGGACACTGAATACACTGTAGTGTAAATGCAACTTAAATTTATCACGAATCACGCTCAAAGTGCTATTGTACTTTAACTAAAGGAGCGGCATTGATCAAGTTTAATTCACAACTGTAACTATTTTTTCTCGCAATAGAGGGCACCACTCATGGCACAAGTTTCAAATTTTTTAAGAAATTCGAATTCGAAGATTCTTTGATACAAGATACAAATACACTGTACCTATTTTAAAAGGAAAAAAATTACATTTTAATCAAAACACTGAAAATTAAACAATGGTTCGTTAAAATTTGTATTATTTAATTTTAAAATCAAGACATGAATGTGTTTTTTAAATACTTCAGCAGCTAATTTAATTACACAGTATTTCATTATATTTCACTTCTTTTGTGATGAACTTTCGTCAAAGGAATAGAAATAAAAAGAAATATATCAAAATGGGCAGTTAGTTTGTAAAGAATTAAAATTTTGAAAAGGTTGAACTTGTTTTAAGAGTTTAAAAACTAGATATTAATGTGTATTCTGATATTCTGAAAACTGAGAAATAGGCAAGCTTCTAGTTCAGTTTCCCTTTTAACTAAGGGAAATTTATAGCGATGAAACCAGTATTATACGAAGCCAAGAATTTGACTGACCAAGTTCAACAACTATGTAATTCCCTTGTAAAATAACAAACATGAACAATTTGAAACAAATGCAAGTTCATTTTTATAATAGCATTCAAACCTATAAAGGTGACTTCAGTTATCAGTGTCAAATTCAGACTCAACTAGACTTACCTGAAATCCCCCCTCCCCCTCCAGCCAGATAAAGAAGCAAACTAATATTGTCTGAAAATCCAACTAATGCTTCTAAAATAGTTTCCAAAATTTAAAGATCATGACGTGTCGACTTTTTATTTAATTGTTTTTTGAGTAAAGTGGGGCCCATGTGAACACGATAGGTTTTAATAAGATAACTTGAAGCAAAAGCTCTTGAATTATTATACTCCACCCCCCCCCCCGGGTGAATTTTAGCTGTGTTAGTAGATGATGCTTTGACCGCTTCAGGAAATGTGAGGGAGAAGAGAGATAAGAGGTTTATGAATGTATACATAATGAAAGAAGGAAAATGAGATTGCATTTCGCGAGAGTAAAAAAGGATATAATTGCATTTTATTGAATAAAGAGGAATGTGGTTATGTATTACGTAGAAAAGCCGTTCAGTGATTGCATAATATATTGAAGAAATTTAATTGCACATAAAAGGGATAAGAATTTTATTGCAATCTATACTAATAAAATAAAACTGAAGAGTTTGTTTAATTGTTTGAACGCGCGAATCTCAGGAGCTACTGGTTCGAATTGAAAAACTATTTTTGTGTTGAACAATCCATGTATTGAGGAAGGCCCATAGGCTATTTTTTTTTTTTAACAGACTGATCGAAATATTTGAAATTGCAAATTAAATGTTCAATTAATCGTTTAGTTTTACGAATTCCTAGTAGGTGGCGGGGTAAGTTTAGTGCTATGAATTCCTAATAGATGGTAGGGTAAGTTAACTCATCGAGAGGGCGCTGGCCGATAGTGTCGATAGCTGCGAGGAACCATGCCGAGCGGTTCTCAGACGCATGGTCGGCTACGCTATTGTGGATCTGTTGTGGTAAGCAAATTGATTTTTTTATTGCGTTTTTTCCCCATAATCAAGTACATTATTTGATTTTGCAGGATTTTTCTATTGAGTTTTGTTTTCCCCATTTCTTCAACTTTTGTTTTTGTTCTTATAGTTGAAGATAGTAACTTATCTAAGTAAATATTTCGGTTTGTCGTATTATTCAAAATTTGATTTGTCTTATTATTTAATTGTGATTGTTATTTTAAACGTTTTTATTATGGTACTACCCGGGAAGTGTCGGGTACCCGGCTAGTATCACAACGTGATTGTATGTTAGAGGTGCAAAATAACTTGGTTTTTAAGAGGGGGGGGGGTGAAAAGTTATTCTATAGTATGTGAAAAAGACGCAAATAACTGCACACTACGTGATAATCACGTGACAGCTTTCCATGGCAAAGAGTCTAAGCGCTAAATTCACTACATTTGATCTCCTAGGAAATACAGTTTGAATCAGAGACTGGCTTGAATACATTGGGGAAACTAATTAAGTGCATTTAAAGCTGACGCAGAATACTAAGAGAAGAACAGAGAGAGAGAAGCCGCAGAAGTTAGGCCTCTTATAACATCACGTATGTTAACGTGTTTTAAGTAGTCCCTAATGAAAGTCTTTTGTTTGGAGCAGTCAATTGGAGCTCATGAGAGGGACAGTTATATCCTGTAGAAACAAAGCAATTCTCTTAAATGCATACATGAGCTTAATTCTGTAGGAAACGATTAATTTTAAATTTTCTAATGTGTCTTAAGTTAAAAAAAGTATATTTTTCTAAAAATTATATTTTTTCAAATCGTGAACTTTATATTAGGACTCGACCGATGCATCGGCGCCGATGGTTCAACAATTTAGCCATCGGCATCGGCATCTGCGGCCGATGCTAACTTGCGGGAAACATCGGCCCATCGGCCTTAAAAAACATTGAAAAGCCGATGGAATTGGCCGATGTTTTTGAAAAAAAAAAGGACCTTTGCTGTTTTACTTTTTAATACAAAGTAAATGGAGTTGTTGTTTTCATATAAAATTATTTACTTAAATTTCAGTATGAATTTCTATTTTTAGTCATCCCTAGAAGAGTTTTTAATACTACATTCAGGTACCAAACAAGTTAATTATTGCGTTGTTTCTTGCAGCAGGATGTACGTATTTATCTGTCATAAGTCATAACTCAATAATGATAATCTGTAGAAGGTTAAAGTTTCGTATGTGGGGTTTGCGGACGTTCCAGTTGTGCACTTCCCTTTTTGTTTTCGATCGGGTGTTCTGAAAAGCCTGTTTACTCATTTTTTGTGGCTATTAATTACATATTTCAACGCAAAACTAATATAGCGTCTCAGACTGACGATCATTTGGTGATATATTGCCGAATTGGAGACTATGGAAACAAATATGAGATGGCGAATCCGATTTTTGTGTCATTTTATTAGATTTCCGTTGAACCGACGGTAATTTTTAATTTTTCGATATTTGTAATATGAATCACAGTAATGCAGTCCTTTCTGTATCGCTTCGGCGGAGTTACAAGTTTGGCGCCCGTCGAAATACATTTTGGGGATCACAGAAGTTGTAAAACATTTATCATTCGCATTTTTGTAACTCCCTCGGTGGCCCTATGTTTATGGGGATTCTCGCGCAATTGCAACATTTGCTATATTTTAAATCCGCCATTGCACGTCAAAAAAAACTCGGGTGCAAGTTTTGAAAGGGTTTTCTGCTCAATGTTTATGATTATTTTGAACTCTATTTTTACGACTATTTTTTGAATTTCCGAGAACACTTGCGTGCCCCTCCTCCCACTCCCTCAATTTCTGAAATTAAACTCTAGTTGTACTTCTGAGTTGTTTAAAACTAACACCATTCATAAAATTGGAGATTTTTTTTTTCAAACTGTATCTATTGTTTAAAAAGAATTTAGGGCATTAATGTAAGAAATTGATTAAAGACCTTTTGAATGGTGACATAATTTGGAAATCAAAGGAACTTTTGAATTTTCTTTTTATTTTTTTTATTTTTTCAGAAGTGCTGAAGTAGATTCAGAAATTCTTCCGAGGCGTTGGTGGTAGCTGTTCTGTACTAAAAAAATGAGGCAGAGGTTGGGGGCGAAGTGTGATTTACTCCAAAATCAGAGAGTGACCCCCCTAACCCTACCTCGTCTTTTCAAGCATTTCTTAAATATTTAGCGATTATTTATTTTGGTCAAGAAATGTCATTTTGCGTATTTCTCATACTTGTTTCACCTATATTTCATAAACTGCCATCTTTTTTGCATCATTAACAACGACTGATTTTTTTTTTCTGTTGTAAGTAACTATTTTTATGTATTTATATACAATCAATGAATAAGTTATTTTCGTTTTTTATAGAAAAGTTTCAAGGATTTTCTATTATGCAATTTTTCAAATTTCAGAAAATTATTGTTAAATTGAAAAATTTATTTTGAACTTGTTTGTAAAGCTTCATAAAAGATTAAACAATCAAATTGTTCAATACTATGTGTGTAAACATCAGATCAAGTAGTATATGTATTCAGTTATTAACTTGATGTAAATATTGAGTTTGTTTATTGTACCTGCGTTTTAAGAACCTTGCTCTTTTCATGGCTATTTTTTTTTTCAGCAAAATGTGTGTCACTGTTATAGCTTTTATGAAAAATGCAAACTTTTCTATTCATAAATTTTGAATAAGTATAAAAATATTCCTATTTTGATTTAATATTGTAATTTATCTGTTACCTTTTTTGTTTAATTTGATGACTAAAAAATGTCTACGTGCAATATTTCCACTTTAATTGCGTAATTTGTTGACGGTTTCATAGTTCTACTCTTATTTTTTTTTTGAATGATTAAACAACGTAATTTAATTTTTTTAAACTATGTTTAGTGTACCTAAATCCATACATTATTACAACATTACTGAAATCTTAGTTATATGCTCAGTTTAAAAAAAAAAACAAAAACAAATCAATTGGTTATTAAACAGTCTCTTTGTTTTTCTTCCTTCTTTTTTTGGCTATTATTCTTTCCCTTTCATCATACCGCAGTCAAAAAAGGAGAAGCATAACTACACCCTATACAGATTGTACGTAGTACGATGCAAAAGTTCGGGGACAAGCTGTATAAAATCTTACCCAGAATAGTTCACATCCACCTTCAAAAGGTCGCCTTGAGGGATTTTGTACTTCTGCCAGTGTTCATATAACTTTTGGAAACACTCCCTTTTTCGCTACCTTCTATGATGCAGCTTCATCTTCTCCTGACTGAAAAAAGCGACGTCTATGCAAATGTTTTTTTTGCTGGGAACATGTAAAAGTCACACGGAGCTAAGTCCGACGAAACGTTATGTTATTTGTTTGTCATATCAGAGTATTGACCAATCAAACCGTGCATCCTCAACATGAAAGTCGCCTTCTTCCCCACGGTGAAGTTAAAGCAGCAGCGCAAAAGGTCTTACAGGAATTTGCGAAAAATGTCTTCCAGGAGTGCTTCTAAAAGCTATACGAACATTGGCAGAAGTGCATAATCGTTCAAGGTGACTATTTTGTAGATAGATATATGCTTCGGTAATGTGAACTATTCAGGGTAAGGTTTTATACAACTTGACCTCGAACTTTTAGATCATACTACGTACGTATGAGTTTTCAATTTACTATTTCAAAACTTTTTGAGTGACGCAAGTTTACGCGCATGAAGACATCACAAGAGAATTTACGATAATTAACTGAGGAGGCGTTCAAAATGGATATTTGGTTATCTATATATTCTTAGGTACATATGTATGCACAGATGTGCCGAAAAAACTTGTGAAGTATAAATTTGGTGATAGTAAAATAGAAATTTAGGTTGAAACCTGATTTTTTTTTTTTTTTTGTGATTACAATTCTTTATTCGTAGAAAGGAAGTAAAGTGAAATGATCCTTCAAATCCCTGACAATCTTATCAATTTATTTCTGTTTGATTTTTTTTTGCCATCGGCCATCGGCCATTTGGAGGAAAACAATCGGCCATCGGCCATCTTTGAACAATCGGCCAACAATCGGCATCGGCCCATCGGCCAAAAAATGCCATCGGTCGAGCCCTACTTTATATTACCATATTGATGTCGTATTCATACACACGTACAGTGGAATTCTTTTAATTTGACTACCGCTGATTCGGACCAGCTGCTTATTCGAGCCAAATATTACCAAATCAAAGCAAATCGCACAACAAGTCTAATACTGTTCGCTTATAAGGACAAAAAATCCGTTTAATCAAACCAAGGAATATGGGGGAAAAATTAGAAATCAGAGGGCGGGGGTTAGCTTGTTTCTACCTTTTTTACTTCCTTTTACAAAAAAGAAAGCATTTTATTCGCGATAAAATTTTCACTCAAAATTCGGCCTTAATTTTCATTTTGCTCACTTTCGAATTCATGTTGAGTTTTCCCTTCAACCTGAGCACATGCGGATGAGTGCCTAAGAACGTATAGAACCCTGAAATATCCATTTTGAAATTCCTCGAGTTAATTGCAACGACTTATCTCGTAACGTCCGTATGTACGTATGTATGTGCGAATTTATGTCCCATAACTCAAGAACGGTATGTCCTAGAAAGTTGAAATTTAGTACGTAGACTCCTAGTGGGGTCCAGTTGTGCACCTCCCTTTTTGGTTGTATTCGGATGTTCCAAAGGGGGTCATTTACACCTTTTTGGGGGGAAATCAATGTTAATTTCAATGCAAACTCAAGTGGTGTTATAATTTAGCGGACACTTGGCGATGTATCGCCAGTCTTTTGGTGGCCAAGTTTTGTCGCCAACTTGGCAACAAGTTTGGCAGTTTTTTCTTTTTCAAATCTGATTTCAATTAGGCCACTGTTGGTGATATTTAGAGAGTGAACTATTGAATCACATTAAAATTGCTAGTAATGGGGAAATGACATTAAATTGGAGAAAAAGGATGTCATGTGATGCACACATCAGCTCGTTGATACATATTCTAAGTTTTGTTGAAATGCTAAATTTTTCATTTAAACACCAGTCTACGTGACAAAAGTGGTTTTCGAACTTGTGTTGTTTTGTAAAACTTTGAAACGCTGAATCATGTCTAGCAGCAGATACATTTAGTTTTTGAAGCTTTTTTTTTTAAATTTACATTTATTCTTAAAAGTAGTCTCTTAATTGATCAAGTGTTCCGAAGTAGCAATAAAGTGTAATCGTAAATTACCTAACAATTATTCAATTTATTAAAAAAAAAAACTATGCTTTTTGGTGAAATGTACGTATGTACTGCTGTTGTGTTTAGAACATTCTCCCACTTCGAATAAGTGCACTAAAGGGAAAAGTAAAAGTTAAAAAATATACAAATATGTACACTTTTCAAGAAACTCAAAATCCTAGGATAAATTTATGATGAAGAAAGAAACAAGGAAATTCAGATTTCCTAAAGCAAAATTCCTCTTTAGATAGGAAGTCGTAAAACATGAATTCCATTGGAATTTTTAGTTCACGAAATCGAAATGGATAACGCAGGACCGTGCATCACTCCTAACGAGTCATTGGGGACTTGGTTTTTATTTACTTTCTTTCTCACACTTCGACCATTTCTTCGCTGGATTCGATGAAAAACTGTTTTATTATTTTTTGCCCAATGGAAGACAAACCAGCTCAAAGATGCTAAGGGCACGAGAGCCGCTTTTCGGATGAAGCTCTGACGTTTTCATCATCAAAGGAACTTGAAATATTGTCTTTATGTGATGTAAAAATAATCCATTTCAAATTAAGTAACAAAATTTAACGGATTACCAGTAGATAAGAATGGGGTTGTATGATTAATAATCAAAATAATTTGTCGAGGATCTGTTTTTTTTTTTTATTGTGGATTAGAAACTTATTTTTTAAATACAAGCAAGAAGTTTGTCCAGATCTTGTACACAAAATTAACTTTGTAAATTATTTTCAAAAATTCTCCTTGCTCACGTTTAAAATCTAATTTTTTTTATACTTGGATCAAAAATTATTTCTGTAAATGTATTCATTTGTTCGGTAATTGAGAGGAAAATAATGTTAAAAAACACACATGAAACATTTTTTCCCCTATTTTATTTACCGAAACATAGCTCCGAGGCACCCAATGTTAACAAATAAGACGATTGTACTGTCTAATAGAGATGAGTTCGGGCCTATTTTTGAGAGCCCGGGCCCGCCCGAGTCCGAAAATTTGTAACCGAGCCCGCCCGAGCCCGAGTGATATTGTACCGGACTAAAATCCGAGCCCGCCCGAGCCCGAAGGAAACTTTCTTGTATCAAAAACTGAGCCTTCTACAGTCTGACATGATCTCTCTATTAATGAAAAATGTTACGTCTAATGTTCTTCAGTAGCAGAAGATTCTAAATTTTCTTAAAATGCTCCACTTCAAATGCATTACTATATGACATATTGCAATAGTAATAGCAAAAATAAATAAATAAATAAATAAGCGTTAATTAATTATTTTTTGGGAGGGATGAGGGAGTGAATTTTACATTGATTGAACTGATTTATATGTTCCTTTCATTTTCTCACAGTAGGAAAATGTTTATTTGCTTTGAATTTGTATAGAGATTGGCAATTGAATATATGTGCTTGAACCTGAGCCCGCCCGAGCCCGAAACCTATTTTCGATTCTAGAGCCCGAGCCCGCTTCGGGCCCGGGTTCGGGCTCGGGCTGAGCCCGTCTCATCTCTACTGTCTAACCACGGATTGTATGAAAAGGCAAACATCCGGTTTACACGCGGAAATAGAAGCATCTATTACTTTTCAGGGATGGCAGATTTTGCAGATGTATGTTAGCCTCTAAATTAAGCAGAGTTTCATTCAAATAAGCGGAATACGCGCATAAAATTTTTATTTTCCCCCTCATTCAGATGGAGTCGCCTTAACTGGATGTTTGCCAATTCCATACAATCCGTGGTCAAACGGTATATCAAATTGCACGTTTCCAAACTTTTACGTTTTTGTTAGCTTAACGTTTTCAAAACTTAAAAAACTATTTTTCTTTAAAAAAAAAACTTTTTTAAAGATACCCACCATTGAGATAACTATTTGAGTTAGGTCAGGCAGTTAATTGTGAATAAACCAATAGTCCAAATGTTATGCAACAGAGTTCTTTCAGTGTTTTTTCTTCAACACTAGGTAGAGAGAAAGCATTGGATACTCCATTCAGTAACAAGTGTATTAGGAGATTGTGGTCTACTTCACGTCAAAAATGATAATTACGATGAGAAAATTCACGAAGTAAGAAGTACTAGTGGTACCCGCACGACTTTGCTCTTAGTAGAAAATTAAAAGGTCTTTTGGTTCGCATGTATATTTACAAATAATTTATGGTAAATTTCTCGTCAATTGGCTTTCCCATGTTATTGTTCCACGTTGTGATAACTTGGTAATTTACTCGTCCATCTTATGATAATTTTGCTCGGGAAAATGTTCTTAAAATTAGAATAGAAAAAGAACAAAATCGAATTTTCGAAAAATCGCTTCGAGGTTCACAACCCTATGCTACAAACTAACTTTGTGCCAAATTTCAAGAAAATCGGCCCTACGGTCTAGGCGCTATGCGCGTCACATAGATCCAGACAGAGAGACTTTCAGCTTTATTATTAGTAAAGATAATCACTTGCGTGGCAAAAAACATTCCAAACAAATGTGGAAATTGGTTGATTACCATCTGGATGTCTGCCGAGTTACGCCATTGAAATATTTAAGCCTAATCTATATATAATAATAATATCTACGCCTAAATATTTAAGATTTTAATAAATTAACCTGAAAGTACATATATAAATTAACCTCAAGTACATTAACTTTATGATTTTATTTAAAAGAAACTTCACAACCCTGTAGTTCTTTTTGGGGACTTCCTTTATAGTAAAGCCGAATGCTTAAATTTGTATTTCTAGCTACTGTTTTCGAGAACATAGGTAAATTACAATCAGAATTTTAAATTACTTGAATAATTCTAGTTAACAGTAACGATAAATTATTACGTTTGGTAGACATTTAATCACGAAACTTCTAAAAGCAGTACTGAGTCTAAGCTCATTTGTCATTCATCGCCCGATTTGGCTTCCTAATCACTTCCTAATGCGTTTGTTTGAAACTTTGTAGTCATAGTCATTGGAGGTGAGTGAGTTGATATTAGTCCAATTATCTCGACATTAAGCCAGCTTTGTTGTTAAATGCTTTAATGCAGAAAATTTTTGCGGTTACCTGTCTTCTCAATCACCACATAACTGGCTCTAGAACGGGAAGAGGTCGTTTCAAGTAATGATATTGCTCACTTTTTCATGTTTTTTTAAAAAAAAGTTATGTATCATGAACTTTTATTAAAACAGTAAGTACTCGGAGCTACGTAATAGATATGTTTTTAGAATGTAATATCAACAAAGACAAATTTGATTTGGTTCTTCAGAGCATTAGTTTTACCTTTTCACTGATGGTAAAACCTTTTCATTTGCAAAATACCACTTGATACCTCATACTACAGCTAAATACGAAAAAATGAAGTCCATTTTAAATCATCGTAGGCAAAATAAGTATGGTCCTGTTATAAAAGAATTTTTTTTCTATTTTAAGCGTCTAAAAGCTTATAATGGATTTTTTGTTGGCAAAGACATTAACTCTTAGAAAAAAAATGAGTAAAAATCTCACTCATTACAAAATTTGCACCGAGTCAATTTAAACATCAACCAAAATGACGTTTCGAATGAAAGCACTTTTTTATAAATCTGTATTAAAATAATTATCCAAAATTAAGAATCGACAGTGTGATACTACATGAAATTTCAAAATTTTAATAACAGATGCGATTTTAGTTACTTCCATAAAGAGTGTTAGGGTGATAGGCAATTATTTGACAAAGTTAATAAACAAAGATAGTGATAGGCAAAATATCTTTCAATTTAAAACTAATTAAGTTAAAGTAGAAGTAGAAAAAATTGTAGGGTAAACAGACGTTCCGAATCTCAAAGAAGGCACAGCTACGTAGTTAAATTTTGAAATAAAAAAAAAAGTTCGATTATTTTATTTGCTGAAAACGTAAGACGGTTTCATTGACATAGTTTATGATTACGCCTCAAATACTTTTATTACTAATGGATTTTAATTATATAATTACAAATCAAATGGAAGAATGTCAACACGACGAGGTGCCGGTGAGGTTGTGCAACAATTGGAGCATCTAGAAGAAAGGAGGTGTAAGTGCCAAAGAAATTGGATTTAACTGTTACAAATCGTAGGAGAAACTATCCTCCATTTTGCGTCAAGAGATGGTACTATGTCATACGTAAGGGAGGCAAAACACTCAGATTGTAGTCCTCATCAAAATAAACCTGTGCAGTTAAGCACTTGGTACTAGTAGCTCAGGTTAGTTGCTTCTGTACAGCATGGTTTACAAGGTGGCGCAAAAGTAATGTCTTAATTTGAATTGGCTGCCATTTTGTTATAAATGAAAAAAAAGAGCAGTTTTCATGAAAAGTTTAATTGAAAGTGTAAAATTGGTGACATTACCTGGAAAAAATTATATTGCTCAAATGGCTTCCTTCCGAGCTGATGCATAATTGCGCTCGATTTACGGCATTTTTAATTGTTGCTCGCAAAACATCTGGGTCCAAATTGGTGATTTCTTCTTCAATGTTAGCTTTTAAGACTTCCAATGGTTCGTGGTTTGTTGTGGTAAATCCCCTAATTGTTCGAGCACATAGAACACGACGACAAACGTCGACAATATTCGCGTTGCGTTGAAACAAGACTGAAAATTTGTCAAATACGCAGCAACAATCAATCCACATTCTTGTTGACAACTAATTCACTACATATCTACATTATAAATATCAAAACACAGTGACATTTGGCACCATCGGCAAAAATGGCGGTCAATCCTTATATATTATTTCTGTAGCCTGTTTTTGGTTTCTACGCGAGATTTTCCTCAATTCTTGATCGATTTCTTTGATTTACACCTTATTTTAAAGCTTTTCGGTCAGGCTACTGACGAAAAATAGACCCACGGTCTAAAAATTGTTTTTTCGTGCAAAAAAACCTGTTTTAAAGAACCAGAATGAGGTTTTCAGTTAAATTTATAACTTTAACTTGCACTGTTACCGACCAGAGCTGAATAGCATGATCGGCAGAGCGTTCGACTGGTAACCAGGAGAATGCGTGTTCGGGCCCACGTCCGGACAATCTGCATCAAAAAAATAGAAAAATATCGCGCATTACATAAATAATGAAAAACAAATATGAGGGAATACATGAGGTAGAAACGCTACTAGCTGTCATGAAAACTTGATGCAACACGGAGCTAAATTGATACTCAATTGTAAGGTTTTTTTTAAGCTTTGGCTCCGGGAAGAAAATTAAAGCATAATGTAAGCGAAAATATAAGTATCAGGTTTAAGATTTCAGACTGCATTGGAATTGTTTTTTGTTCAGTAAAGTATAATAAATCGTATGTTGAAATATAGATTCTTCTAATGAGTTTTTGACTCTTTGTGCAAATAAAAAAAATACTACCTCAATTTAAAGGGTAATATATATATTTTTCTTCTTTCCGCAAAAAAAACAAATAGCGTATCACATTTTTACTGCATTTGAAAAGCTACGCTTAAAAAGGAACTTAGTTCAAATTATTTTGTATTTTAACCGTGCTGTTAAATGATGAACACGTGCTGCCATCTAAGTCATAACGGTTCAAACAGCCTGCGATAACCAATTGTGTAAAAATAAAAATCAAAAATAAAAACACTTCTCGGCAAGAAAAAAAATTTAAAATTACCTGTGGGGTTTTTTTTTTTCGGTAGAGCGTTCGACTATAAACTGTCTGAACTTCGGGCCAGTTCGGGCTGTCCGACATAATAGCACATTTACAGTAATATTACGCATTACATGTACACATAACATACAAAAGATAACACACGTAATAAAATAAACGCAGTGGGAATGCTATTTGGTGTTTCGATTCCTTTATGCAGGCTACAGTTATCATTCAGATAAGTTGACTGCTAATCGAAGGGTGTTCTTCCCTTTTTCTTAAGCTTTGACTCCGTCCAGACCACTGAGCATAATGTAAGCATAAAAAAAAAGTATTAGATATACCTCAAGGGAATCCTTTTTGTGCAGAAAAACATTTTCATTGTAAGCTGAAATGTAGGTTTTTCTAATAGCAGTGTTCGAACTTTTGTACAAATGAAAAAATACCACGCCAAATTAAAACTACGAGTTTCAACCAGTAAATCTTTAATTATTTCTTTGAATAAGATATAAAACATTAAAATTATTATCAACTTCATTAGTAAGAAATCATTTTCTACTCCTCTGCTTTCGGCTGAAAAAAAAAAAAAACATTTTGTTTACGTTTGAAAAATTACACTTGAAAAACGGAATCAGTTCAACTGGTTTTGGTTTTTAATTTAGAGTGTTCGGTTAAAAGAAAAACAAGTGCGAGCTTTTAAGCCGTACAGGTTAAAGAAGCCTGCTATGGGAAATTGTTGAATATTCAAAAATAAAAACACTTATTTTTTCAACCGAATTTATTACTTCTCTAGAATGTTTGTTTCAATCGCTACGTGAGATCTTCCTCATTTTTTAATCAAATTCCAGGTTTTACGAATAATTTTAAGTAGTATCATGCTGGTTAATGACGAAAGATAGAAGAATAATCTTATTTTTTTCCGGCAAAAAGCTTTTTTGCTATTTTTTTTAATACGCATTACTTCAATGAATAGCATTCGAAAAGGAAGGCGCAATTGCTAGGTTTGTTGGAGTGTCGTGCTGTTAATCAGAATGGTGCCAGTTCGAATCCGTGCCAATTAATATATATTTAATGTTTCTTTTTTTCCCGTCAGATGGTCACATGGGTAGGAAGGACCCTGTTATGTTTTGACAGGCATAAAAGTTTGATTAATTATTTATCAGTTAGAAATTACAGAGATATATAGAGTGGCGTTAATTTTAATATTAGAATATTTTCTTTTTCCAAAGTGCATTAGCATATCAGGTGAGCTACTGAACTCGAAATAACTTCGAGTATGAAGTAAAAACGTATGCTGTATTCCAAAATAAAATATTCGCACATTGCTTTTTTAATAAATTAAATTACAAACTTATTTTTACGCACTTTATTTGTCTACGAAACCTCACTCCAAGTGTTAAATCGATTTTCCTCGAACGCAACTGCATAAAGACACTCAAAAGACATTTGCACCACGGCGCCGATCATGCTTGGGGTGGGCCGGCCCCCGATGTCGGGTATGGTTTCTGTTTTGGCCACTCAAGGGGTCCATGAAACTTATACTCTTTCTTTTGTTTGTAATTAGTTACTAAAAAATTTAAGGTTTGAGTGGCACTTTTGATCAGTATTTTCCGAATAAACATCAGGAATTTTGTTTTCAAAAATGATTATAGATTGAAACCCTTTTATAGTACATACACCACCTTTGACTTTGGTGATGTGAAAGGTGATATATCACCTTGATATATCCCCTTTCTCATAGAATGTTTGTTTCGATTGCTACGCAGATCTTCCTCATTCCTTAGTCAAATTCCATGTTTTACGAGTAATATTTCAGCGTATCATGCTGGCTAATAACAAAACAAAAACGCATGGTCTTTTTTTTCGCAAAAAAAATTTTTTTTCCTGTTTTTTATTACACTTTGCTTCCATGAATAGCATTCGAAAACGAAGGCCCAACTGCTCTTTGGGATGGAGTGTCGTGCTGTTAATCAGAATGGCGCCAATTCAAATCCGTGCCAATAAATATCTCTTTTTTTCCGTCAAATGCTCATATAGGCAGGACTGTATTTGCCACAACCTGTTTTTTCACATGCGCAATTATTGCTTTTTCACGAGTCACTACTCAGCCACACTTTTAATGATATTTATGTTTGCATTGAAAATACGTACAACCAAAAGGTGAGCGATGATCAAATTATCACAACGTTGTATTTAACGAGGTTTTGTTACTGATGTCTTTAAATAACATGCCATGCCTACTGTTCTGCGCTTATATTTTTACGGTTCTTCTTCATAATGTTCTTCCTTTGAAATTTTTAAAGAACGAAATGCCTTATGAAACGATTCGAAGCACAGTGCGGAGTTCCGCACGGGTCAACTAGTCAAATTATGATATTACTTTTGCCCCACCCTGTAGAAACAACTTTCAATGAAAGCCTGCCTATGACTTGCACTGTGCCCACTTTTTCGCTCAAAACCTGATACATTCCTTTGCATCTCACTGCCTCTATTAAGAATGATACTTCACCATGTTAATAAAAAATATCAAAAGGAAAAAAAATAATCTGAACTTTGAGATCTTGAATTCAAATTATGTTTTTCGCAATCATGAGTGTGTGTATATGCAGGCGTGAGTGTTTGTGTGTGTGTGTGTGGGGGGGGGTATGTTTTTTTGTGTGTAGAGGTATGTGTGTAGGCATGTGTGTTTGTGTGTGTTGGTAGTTGTGTTTTTTGTGTAGGGGGTATGTTTACGTGTGGGTAGTTGTGTGTATGTGTTTGTTAGTGTGCGTATGTGTGTGTAGGTGTGTGTATGTATGCGTGTGTGTGTAGGCAAGTGACGCAACCTGGAGACGCGGTTTTCGCTAGAGGAGCAGCATCGTGAGGACGGTCGACGGTGGTGCTGCAGAGGGAGGCGGGGGGGGGGGGGGGGAATAAAATCATAGGACATCAAAACAGTCAAGTGAGAACAATAAGTAATGTGATTGCTCAAAAAAAAGTCTCCATAAAAGTGAAATTAAAAGTATGTATTCAAAATATTCCAAAATTGTTCGATACATTATATTTTTCTAAATGAAAACCAATAATTGTCTTATTATGTTGAATCTGATTTTTATCCTCCATCCTACTTTTTCTATACTTTTATTTTATTTTTTATATGGGATAACATTTTCAGCCCAGAAGCTTGTGGCAAAATTTCGTTCCAATCTTAACATTATGGAGCTGCAAGCCACTTGGGAGTCGTTTGCCGAATGGAGGAATTTAGCAAAAGACGTTTTGGGCGGTGCCGCGTCATTTCACGGGCATTTTTTCTCCCAAAATTGTTCCTGTGGTTGACGATGCTTAGCGCCATTTCAAAAAATAAAGCTTCTATAAATGACCGGCATAGTTAAATGGCATTGATTTTACCAGTTTCATCTGATAAAGTGGACGCATTAAAGATTAATTTTGTTGTTGAGGAATTAACTTTTCAGTATGAGTTGCAGAATTGATTTGAAGTGCAAAAATTCAGGTCTTGCGTAGACATCAGAAGTATTAAACATTGTTACTGTTGTAGATGAAAAATTCCTTTTTTCTTTTAGTTTGAATATTCCAGGTTCGTTTTATTTAAAAAAAAAAAAAACTAATTAAATCCTTTTCAGATTTTAAGCCGCGGATTTTTCAGTAACACTTTAAAAATTAGAACAGTAATTGCTTTTTGTAAGAATTTTCTGAAAGCAGAGAAGCAGGTTCAAACCCATCTTCTCCGCTTAAGCTTTTATGTGGCAAACTGTTTCTTTTATCATAAGATCCCTTTTTTTCATTGCAAATGGGGTTTCTTGTATCCCCAAAACATGCGTTTCCTTTTTTGTTGAAAATTTGTGCTCTTGTAACACTGTTTACATTTTTAAAAGTTATGTGCTTCTATTTCAGTGTACTTTATAATCCGTCTCCTCCATTTCATTTCTACTTTTTAATCACTGGTTAACCCTTAACACGTGATATGGGGTGTCGATACTCCCGAAGAATTGAATTTTATGCTCACTCGTTTTATAATGTAAAGTAAAATAGCTTTTTCTGTGTATTAATACTGTTCGTTTTCTCGAACGAAAACCCGCCGCGTAGCACATGCTTTAGGGCTTTTGTTTTATCAAAGTAATGGAAACATTAAAGAATCAATAGTATAAATATTAAGAAAAAGACCCGGAAGAGTAAAAGGATGCAAATTGGGAATGCTAAGTAGCGAGTTCGTCAGTTTAAAGGAGCGTCGGAAATGACATAAGCCAAGTACGAAAAGTTCCCATCCTCTATTTTTTTAACGCAATCTTTTGCGAGTACTGTTCGCGGAATACAAAAATAGACAGTATGTGCCCCATAATTCTGATTAAGTTGGAGTGACATGAATAAATAATGCAAAAATAAGTATATAAATCTTGGGGAGTGCACAAGTATAAGGATTACATGCACCGCATCTCACCACTTGCATGGCAAAGAAAAAAAAAACACCTGTTGAGGGATTTTTTTACCTAAAATATTCCCCACCCCACACAAAAAGCATTTTATGCTAAAAACATTTGTTAGGAGAAGAGTGCTAAGGGCTTATGAGTTCCGTATGGGAAAATGGATTTGCGAGTCAAAAATAAATAAATGCCAGTAAAACAAACTACGTTTAAAAATTCTTTCTGCGTAAATCCTTCTGTACTGTGTTCTGTAAATCCTTAAAAATATGTTCTTTCTGTAAAATCAACAATTAACTGAGCAAATATAAACATTGTTTTGTGCACGAAGGAAAAGATGCGCTATTATATTTAATAAAAGAGCTTAAAATTTAATGAGGAGCTGTTCAAACAGTATTTCGTTACTATAAAGGGGTTGTCATTTGCCAGTTCTGTTTTAGATGTAAATGACGGAAAAAAAAGACTAGTGACGATATTTAAAAGACTTTAGGTTAAGAATCAAACAGAAAAATGTGCCAAAATACTCTTTTTGAGTTTGTAACAGTCAAAAATAGTTTAAAAAATCCGCTATTTACGAGACATCGAACATAGCAACAAGTCAACATTCAAAATTTCATATTCACAATTTTTCAGAATACGACACATCGATTATATTCCAAAAATATGGGCGCTTTTCCACTAAATTAAAAGAAATCAGCTTAAATTTAAGCGAAACAAATTACAGCGGCATTTCATGCAAGATTCAAGCATCATTCGAAGCTTTATTAAAGCAAATACATTTTGAAATAAACGAAGTAATTAGGCAAGCTGTTTCAGACAAACATCAGAGTGCGAAATTTGACTCGCTTTCCAGAGTTCCAGTAGTTTGGTCGATAGTTTGGTTGAATGATTGTGACAACTGTCTATTTATCTGTTTCAAAAGACAGAAAATAAAACATTACGTAGTGAATTATTTGTTCTTCCTTTTAGAAATGTAGAGCAGCTCATTGTCGAATACAGGTTTATTTAGTGTGATAGGATTTGAAACCCATCATCTTAAAAATGTTGTATGGGTATATGAATATATGTTTTGAGGTACACCATGAAATTCAGAATACTGAACATGATTTTTACGCACTGACTTCACGTGACTTCATGTTGCTGATTAAAGGAAAGATCCCCTGAAAACAATTTTCAGAGGATGTACGGTACACAAATTTGACAAAATGTCTGTTTTTATCAGTCGAGATATGTTTTTTTTAAATTCTTCTGACGAGTAACAAATATCCGGTGAATAAGAGACATAATGAAGAAAAGAGTTTCCACCACGCGGGTATGTCTCTGCTATTGAAGTTTATACGGGAGGGGGGGGGGGGAGGTTATTTTCATTTTTTTTGGAAGCGGGATGAGCACCCCTGTGAAAAGACTTTTCCTAAAAACGAGATCACTGATCACGTTTGGAAGAATAAATTTAAAACAACTCTAACCTCTCAAAAAGAAAAACACAATCGGTTCCGAAAAAAATAAAACCCCAATAAAAAACATCTAAAAAAGTTCAAAACATCTTGTGAAAGTTTTTTTTGTTTTCTTTTTGTTGACAAAACAAATACGTGTTATTAGTGTTTTTTTTCTTTGAAAAGGATATTTCTAAGCTCGTAAGGGGGCATTCATAAATAACGTAAGGATGATTTTGGCAATTTTTGACCCCCTCCCCCTATGTAAGGGTAAGTAAGATTTTTCAAAATCCTCCCCTTCTATATTACGTGAGATTCTATTTCGTTTTTCAAAATAATAAAATAACGAATCTTTCATCAGTGGAATCGTTATTAAATCACTATTTTTTTAAAAAAACTTTTTGTTTAAAGAAATATTTGCTGAAAGCAGGTGTGCCCCCATAAGGGCAACAGCGCACCTCCACTCAATATCGCAAAGAGCCCCCAAAAGCAAGAGCCCCCAGAATGAGATAAATACGCCTCAAAACAACCCCACTAAAAATTTCAATGTGTTCCTTGGTGGGCACCCCTGCTGAAAGGAATCTAGACAGAATGTTTTTTCGGCAAATGTTTTTTGTATATGAAACGATAAAAATAAGACATGCCATTCGCAGTGTGATTATTTTATTATATTTCACACTATTAATTCTTTAAAAAACAAGTTAAAAAAAAAGCTTATCCTAATACGTTTTTTACCTTCCAAAAGCAAATGATATATGATCCTTGCCAAACCACTTGACCGCGCGATTTCTAATATAAAATATCGATTTGGAAAATATTACTTTTGAATGGCTCTGATTTTCCCCTCCCCCAAGTGGGGAATGTAGAAATTTGTCCAACCCCCTCCCCCTTGGAACCCTTACGTTATTAATGAATGACCCCTAAAGGCAAAAATCTACTAGTAACGGTCTCATTTTTGTGGCGGATGGTCGGCGGTAAGAATTCCTGAATTACTCTGCCCTTTTTGGCATTATTTACACACTAAAAACTTATTTATCGCAAGAATTAGCATATGAAAGGAGCAAATTTCAGTTATATTTCGTTGCACAATAAAAAGTATTAGTGCTCAATTGCAAAATGTAAAGTAAACATACAGATCCTCATATTTACCTGGGTTCAAATTCGTAGACATCAAACAATTAGTCGTAAGTAATAGATACTTGACAGAATAGTGAGCAGTTAAAACAGTTAAATTGTAGAAAATTCGAGTCAAGTTGAATGCTTTATGACACAATTAAAATAATGAATAGTTGAGCATTAAAATATAAATCTAGTTTTGAAGATGACAGCAAAACTTATTAATCACCTAATAGTTTGAAATATTTACAATAAGTACTCTGTCTTAAAACAATGATTAACAGTCAAAAACTAATTTAATTATGGCACAACTGAAATTCTGAAATTGCGTGTTTTAATAAAATAGTAGCCACAGCATTATTCTTAAATTCAAGATAACATTTTAACTTTGCATACATTTTAGAAACTTAACGGATAAGATGAAATCAACACTAAGCATGGTCACTGCAACACGGTAGAAATATTAAAAATAACTATAACATTAGAGCAGATAAAGACTCAGAATATGAACAAAAAATAACTTACGTGATGCCACACTGAAGACATCCATTGACTAGGGATCTTTTAATAAAAACAGACATTTCAATTGATTTGGCTTCAACACCAGTTTATTTTGCCTTTTTTTGGAGATCTTGTAAAATTGGCTACACCATAATTACGCAGTAGAAAGAAGAAATAAAAATAAGTTTCATCTGGAACTCGGATGATATAAAGCACGAAACACCAAGGAAATATACTAAATCTGAAATGAGGACTCAATCGTTTCAGCCGTTGAGTTGAGTTGAATCATACTTGAACGTCATTGTTACGTCACAAATGTTGAAGTCGGATATAGATAAAGGTATAGCTTGACCACGAAAAGAAGGTGGATGACCTTGAAGCAAAAACATCATTTATATCACTTGTAATAGGTTTTTTTGGTATTTTTTTGGAACAGATAGGATTAACGAGACCGTATCTCTTACTATTCGGTACCTTTTCGCAGATTCTACCTATTGCGAATGATACAAATGATGTTTTGCTTCAAGGTCATCCGCCATCTATCCGTGGTCAAGTTTTACTTCCTCCGTACTTGATAGTATACCTTTATTTTCTATTACTGTATTCATTAGTACTACTAATACTATGCTCAGAATGTAATTGACAATTTTTTTTGAACAGTAAAAACATAGCATTCATAGTATTGAACGATGGGAATCAAATAGGGAACTTTTGGCTAGTGCCACTTGGGGTGCATTCGGAAACGCGGATCGGTCGCCTCGGTGCAACCGCAAGCGTTCGGAAACGCTTGCGGTGGAACCGGTGACGTCACTTAACCGCGTTCGGAAACACTGCGGTTGTTTTCTAGCGGTCGACTTGGTAGCAACCTGTGGCACCGCTGTCTGGAAGCGGTTAGCGAGATCACAAACGTCACAAAGTCTGTGTTGGCCAATCCGGTCGTGTTTCATGTTTTGATCGTAACGCACGTGACTTGCGTATTATGAAAGTTACGCGTTGATTGGAGTGTCGTTTGCTGCTGAACTAGAACTACCGCTGTTTAACCACGAGCGTTCGGAAACACAGCTGTTCTACCGGAATTCCTAGAGAAATTCCAAATACGTCATAACCACACCGGACTAACCACGCGGTGTAACCGGTGGATAGTTTCCGAACGCAGCCTGAGTGTAATTAACTTTTTTCTGGTTTTCATCATTACCCTAGTAACTTCAACTTCTTCTTTTTCGTGTTTATTGCCCAGTTTTGTTTGGTGCGGACTACAATCTGAGTGTTGTTTCCCTAACATATGATATATTTTATTCCATATAGTACAGCATACATATAAGGGACACATTAAAGAATTTTACAGCTCAAAGAAGAGAAAGTACATCTGGAGCGTGGGTAAGTAATTTCAACTGTTGTGTACAGTGTTTGGTAATATAAAGGTTTTTCAATTACTATGTGTGCCCGCTAATAATTCGTAGTATTTTTTAAAGAAAGCATTTGTACTTTTGGAAGAAAGGATGCAAATGTTTCATTCTATGTATGCGTCACTGCTAATTACACACTTCACAAGTTGTTCTTAAAATATTCAAATTCCTACCCGAAAGATACGATTCGTATTTTATGGTGATTCAAAGCCATTTTTTGAGATTGTCATGATTACCAAAATGCTGCTGGGAAAATGCATGATACTTCGATGAAATGGTAGTTTAAAGTATCAAGGTATGGTAAGTATAGCAAGTGGGGTAAGATCTCCTGTCCATTCTCGGAAGTTGTGTCTGAAGAATTTAATTGTGAGTGGAAAGCCTTTGCCTTGCTATAAAGTTTCCTTTTCCTTGTCTTGCAGTTCAGTTTAGGTGGTTTTCGATCAATACGTGGTTTCATTTGATCAGTTTTCACTATTATGACTCATTTTACTGATTTGTTTTCGTCTGGCTTGAGGGATCTTTGTATCGAAATTACAAATCGCCACTTTTAAAACGTCAGATGTACGCACACACGCATCTACCGTCATAAGAGAGTAACCTTAAGTTTCTACAAGGATACATGAGATTTTATTTGTGTTGTACTTTTGAGTTAACGAGAGCGTCGTTTCCTTGACTTGGTTTGCAACTTGCGACTTTCGCCACATATCATTCTGCCTATTCGAACGCGATGACATATCAATGGTATTTTGATAAGTAACGATACTGACGTAACAACTGAGAGTTTAACCAGGGACGGATACAGAATTGCATTTAAGGGGGAGGGGGATCATGCAGCAAAATACAAAGTTTTGGATACTGAACATTTCTGGAACTGTTTAGGTGTCAATAAATAGTCTCCAACCGGCTATGAATAAAGCACCTAGTAGGTCATACATTTTTAAATTACATAATTTCAAAAGCAGTGAAAGAAAATGTTATTTCAAATATTTACATGAATGAATTATTGACGAATTGCAAAGATTACGGCAAGCACTTTCATTTTATTAATAAAAATTCGAACTCAATGTGCAATAATATATTTGTATGATATTCTATATCCATCCATCTTCTATACGTTTATTAAATTATGATCGCAAACAATAATGATGTATGGATATGATTTTCGACGTTTGGGAGGGGGGGGGGGGTCATGCCCCCCCCCTTGTGTTCAGTCCTGGTTTGAATCAACTATTTCTTCCAGAGCTTTTGATTGCAAATATGATTAATTGTATTTTAAATCTCTATCTTTCTCGTAAGAAAAATAGCTCTTAAAAACTACAAAAACGACATATTTCAGAATACGTTTTTTTAAAAACTTGAATTAGTTGAAATAATTTTAAATGAAAGTATCTATCGGTGAAAATCAAAGTATTTCAGAACCGAAAGCGATAACTACATGATTTGTGGAAACATTAGACCGCAAAAATACTCTTTTCATCAAAGAAGCTACACAACCGTAACATCTAACTTTAAAAGTTAGCATTATATTAGTTGCTCATTAACGAGAATTTTCAAAGTCAATTTTAAATACTTGGAAGTAGGAAATTGTGTTTGTCTTTTGATAAAAATAAACACGAGAGTTAATAAGCGCTTTATGAGTTCCTAAATAAATGCTCGCAAGTCAGAATGTTTGCCGCCTATTGATTCTTCCATCAATATCAGGCGCGCAAAAGATATTAAGATTTGTCATCTGCCTTAAACCCCCGAACAGGTTTCTGGTCTCTCGGGGGACATTCTGAGATGTTGAAATTCATGGAACGCTGAGTTGCAATGCGCGGATCATTGCCTTGGAATTAAAGTGACGTTCCGTCAAAGACGATTTTCCTCCAGAAATAGCTGTCAAGGGTAATGAGGCTGTGCATCGTTCACGGAACCCGATTTTTCGATTGCTTCCGTCGGACTTAATAGAGTAATTATTATTTATTTTATTTTTCATTTGCATAAAACTGTGTAGAAAGGTTTTATTCTTCAGCGAATTTCGCAAAAAGATGCAGATTATGTCTTTCTTGTCGATGCGTACGGGGTACAGTAGGGTGGTTCAAAAATACATGATAAAAAAAAGTTACTCCTAGATAACAGGCCACCCCTCAATATTTTTAGACTTGTGCATAATAATGTGCTGGAAGAGTTTTAGCTTCCTATTTAAACTGAAAAAGGGTGCTCAACCCCCTTCCTCAAACTTCATTAGTATGGGGAGGAATTAAGAAATACATTGAAATGAAAAAATAGTGCTACACATTATAATATACACGAGTAATATGCATGTACATTGCAAAAAAAATAATTATTTACAGGAAGAAAAAACAGCTGGGGAAATTGTTTCTAAATTTGTGGCATTTTCTATGCTATGGCTAATGTTAAACTAAGGGGTCATTGAGCACCGTCTTAAAATTTGAGTAAGAAGCTAAAACTTTTACAGCATAATACTATTAGTAAGTCTAAAAAAATAGGGGGTATCCAGGACTCTAGCTGAAAAAAGTTTTTTTGAGCCACCCTAGGGTACAGGGTTTGATTATCGCATGGGCTTGGGGCCCATCTTTCTAAGGGGACACACATTACTTGAAGATTTATGCATAGCCTTATAGCTGTCCGAAAATTACGTGCATTTTAAAAATAATAATCAAGTAATGACTTGTCGATTGGAAATAAGTTCTTTAAAGGATAATTTTTATTTATTTTGTCAGTAGCAGCTTTACTATGTCACAGTTATGAGGGGCCTCAAGGGGATTCATACTGCACATGATAAATGATCTACATAGTTCTGTGATAGACACAAATTACCATAAAAACGCATTCCGACCGGATATGAACATATAAATCAACCACTGTATTCTGCTATAGAGTCTTCAAGGGGCCTGCAAATTATTGTGAGCGGGCCTTTGAGTTAGTCGGGCCCTAGGTGCATATTAGGAATTCTTGAAAATATAATGCTGTCCTAGTCATACCATGTTTTTCAACATGAATACATAAATATTTTATACACGTAGAATAAAAGATAAAACAGCGTATAAAATGCAGAAATTTGCAAAAAAAAAAAAAAACATACACTTGGGTTTTGGTGTTACAAGAAGTCCCTTTTTCAACGTGAAAGAAGCGGGCTTACGGATGAAAACGAATCCGAGGAACAAGGATATTTATTTATTTCTTAAATGAAGGGTAGTTCACAAATTGATGCATCTTCCTAAAGAGAAGGAAGTACTAACACCAAAAAGTGGAGTAGAAGTAATTCGCAACTCCAGTAAACTATAGGGGGCGCTGCAACCACTGTCTAATGGTGGATAAAAAAGAAGGGAAAACAAAATAATGCTGTAGCTTATAGCTTGCTTTGAAGCTTAGTTAATGACAGTAACTTTTTATCGTGTTTGTAGGAATCTTTTTAAAATTTTCTTCTGAAATCACATTACACCATAAACGGTCTAAAGCCTGTAACTTACCCCAAAGAAAACACGTGGAATGGAATGTTTTACATTTTTTGATAGTATTGTTAATCACCGCAAGGTAGCGTATTCGAGCTCTGGAGATGTGAGTTAATTAATTGCATGATTTTAAATGCTGAAGGATGCAGACGAGAAATAATAAATAGATATGCAATGCCCGTTTTAACAAAAAATAACTTATGTGAAACCACACTGAAGATGTTTGTTGGCTCGGGTAATTTTAAGAAAAACAGACATTTCAAGTTGATTTGACTACAATATCAGCTCATTCTGCTTTTTAGGATGTCTTTTAACATTGGCTACATCCAAGGGTAAAAATAGTTCTGAATCTATTTTATGTTCGTAACTCCAACAAACTACGGGGGATGCTGCATCCACTGTCTAATGGCGGATGAAAAAGGTAAAACAAACAAATGCCGTAACTTATAACTTGCTTTGACGCTTAGTGAATGACAGTAATATTTCATCGTGTTTGTGGGAAGCTTTCTTTTCTATTTATTCTTCTGAAATTACACTACGCCACAACCTGTCTGAAGCCTGTAATTTACCCCAAAGAAAACATGTGGAATGGAATGTTTTACATTTTTCTTTAGTATTGTTAATCACCGAAAGGTAGCGTATTCGAGCTCTGGAGTTGCGAATAACCCGTATAGCATCAAATTTTTTACTCACATAGCTCAAAAGATAATTATTTTTATTATTCCACAACATTATTTATTTTTACTGACATGATTTATACGACAGGTAGAAAATCCATCAGAACAAAATTCGGCAAGATGTTCCAAGTTAGTATACTCTTCCAAGTATGGGCACTTGACTGTACTTATTTGTAATTAACAGTCTTTTAAATGTGTTTACCCCCTATTGTCCCATTGACAAGGGCTCTGTATTTACTTACAGAAAGTTTTATTCGCTGATAAATTTTGCAAAAAGAATATACGTTTTCATCACCTCAGATGTCTGTTAAAAATATGCTTAGAAATTTGGAAACATATAAAATACTAAATGGCACATACAATTCTGAGAATACGTTACAATTTAAAGTTACTATGGCAACCACAAAATGATCAGTACTTTTGCTAGCTTTATTTTACTATCTGGAACCATTTTTGAGGAAAATAATTTTTGCTGTAGTCTTCAAATGCAAAACATTACGTGTTTCAATTCAATATAATTTTAACATCTGTAACTTATTGCGATTAAAATGCAGTTAAGAAACAGTTACGACAATTTCATCAACAGTTTCCAAAAAGTGCTCTGATGAACTTTAGTCTTTCCTTTCTTTTATTCTTAAACTCTTATTTAATTATATAGTTATAAGGAAAACTCATAACTACATGTTTATTAGCGCAATTTTGGATCTTTTTGTTTTTAATGTCTGGAAATTTTGCTTTGGAAAGGAAAATGTCAAACTCTCGAAGAGCTTGAAATATTAATGCAATTATCTAAGCCTTACGGACCAATTCATGGTTGCATTTTCATATCTCGTTAAGTATTGCTGTTGTTCTGTTGTTATTTAAAAAAAAAAAAAACCTTCAATGCTCCATTTCTTCGAAGTAATGGTAAAATAGAAGAGCTGTCAAATTATAATAATTTTACAAATGGTTTGGTCTTGAGAAACTTTAGTTTTTCTTCTGAGTTATTACATACATGTCTGGTACTTTTGAGCAGTTGAAGTTAAGGACATAACCAAATAAAAAATAATAATGATTACCAGCAATCTAGTTTTTATATATAATTATAATTTTTGTCGTACCCCTTCTTTACCCACCTCATAAAATAACAGCATATATAATTCTGGGTTTTGAGTATTTTGATGTTACAGTTACACTGAGACCACAACAAAAACCTCCACTTAAATCATGTGGATATGTGTTTATTATTCTAAGTTAATTCTTATATTAAATTCTTAATCTTCTTAAATCATTAAAAGATATTTTAGTTCGATATTTTTTTACTTAATTCTTTATTTAAATAACTGAACATTTTATTTATTGCTAGTAGTATTATTTTTTTGGATATATGAAACTTCTGACGCACATTTTGGTTTTATAGGCAGCATAATATGCATCTGAACTAGGTTTATAGTCTACATTTTTGTTGTCGAAAAGCTAGAATGCTTAATTATTTAAAAACTTTATTTAATATCCCTACTTTATTCCAAATACATTAGGTTTTTCATGTTTGTTAATATCTAATTATGATTTCCCCGCTATATACAGGGAAATTAGCTAACTCTTGCATTGATAAAAAAAAATATTTAAAAAAAAAATTAATTTGAATTTGTTACATCTGGAATTCAAATTATGTTTTTCGCAATCACAAGTGTGTGTGTGTGTGTGTGTGTGTGTGTGTAGGTGTATGTGTGTGTGTAGTTGTGTATGTATGCGTGTGTATGTGTGTAGGATGTGGACACAACCTGGAGACGGTTTTCGCAAGACGAGCAGCATCGTGAGGCCGGTCGACGGTGGTGCTACAGAGGGAGGCGAGGGGAAAATAAAATCATAGGAATTCAAAACAGTCAAATGAGAACAATAAGCAATGTGATTGCTCAAAAAAAAAAAAAAAAAAATCTGTTTAAGCTTTACGCATAATTTTATAATTCTGTTTTTATTGTGATCATTACGTTCTCATTACATTTTCCTGCCGTATACACAATATTACTTCAAAATATGCAAGTAGCGTTAATATCGGAAACTGAAAACGTCTTCTATGAACGAAACAACTCCAAGAAGCTTCGCTTAGGGGTTCAACATACAGGGGCATTTTTTGTCATCGATTGTACGTTAGCTTTATTGTAAAAACTTGCGCGCTTGCTTTCCGCTGAATAAATAAATAAATAAAATTGTTCGAGATTGTAACATTTCCCTATTATTAGCATCTAGTCCAAAACGCGTTTCTTCAAATATATCTGAAACTCATTTCCGCATATACTGCCGTTTACTTGCCCACGGGAGTACGACACTTTATATCTCTATATGAGCTGTTAAGACCACACTCTCCCCCCTCCTCCATAAGATTAATTCAGGCTGCACTAGTGCTAGGCGAGAAGTTGTACATCGTCTAAACCTATCTAGAATGGGGTCGTTTCCAAAATGTTAACAGTATTTTTTTTCTGAAAGAGAATGCTTAAAAACAAAGGATCTGACCATTTTTAAATAATTTATTTAAATTTAATATTTTTAAAAAAATACCTTAATCGGTGCGCTTTCATTGTTTATACTTCTGTCGTGTGACATCACAAATGATGAAATTCCATTCAATGTTGCCATTCACAGAACAAAATATTTAATTCGCATCTTTACTCACTTGCATTGGCAACGATATGGTTGATAGCAAGCGTAGAGCGCAATTTTAATTCGCTGCTTGATTTTCATAACGTGGAAACGTAGTAGAAATATGTGCATCATTTGTGACGTCATCAAGACCACTTCTTGTTTGAAGAATCGGACATTTTAAAAAATTAATTTAAAAAAAAAACTGTTGGGAAAATGAAAGTATTTTCTGGGGGCCATGTTATTTTTTTTTTGCTCATTCTATCCATTTCAATGACTAAATGTAGTACTTTTGTCTGAAGGAAACTACCCATTACGAAAGGTGCACACGTAGAAGTGTATTGAAGGCGTGAAAACACTTTTTGAAAAACAGTTCAAAAAAAGGGTATTGTTAAAATTTAAAGTAGTTTAACCTAATGTTCTTTATCATTTCAATAACTCATAAAGCTCCTCTATTAAGAAATTTAAATGTAGTACTTTTCTGCTTCCTGAATAATTGTAGACTCAAACAATAATTATACTAACACACAAACTACGTACACAATTATTTTACAAATTGACTCATTTTCAGTTAATTTTTAGTTTTTACCCATAGTTTTCTTTTACTCATTGTTCATCTCAGTCGTATTTTATTTGGAAAGAATCATAAAACTTTTGATCACAAAGAATTTTTTTTTTTTTTTTGGGGGGGGGGGGACCTGAACCACACTTAAAAAGAAACTGACCTAGAGAACGACCTTTCGGGACAGTTAGTAATAAACGTGACGACACCGTACATATACAGATTATTTACCAGCTTTCAAAAACCTTTATTTGATGGGAAAATTTATATGCTGTCAATCAAACAAACTTTCACTGAAAAGTTTTCTAATATGTCAAAATGATGGTTGATATTGGAATTAAATGCATATGATTTACGACAGAAAAGTTTTTGCCAATAAAACATTCAAGGAGTGAATGAGTTAAACTCTGGAATAAATATTATTCGTGGGAAGAGAGAAATTAAAAACTTGGTGTAGAGCCAATCTATTTGTCACAGGAAAAAATAAGTTTTAGTTTAGTTGTGAAAAACGACTGTCATTAGAGTTGCGATGAGCGTTGGAAAACACATATTCTGTGGGATTATAAAATGCTATTCTAATTACGTAATGAGTTATTACTAGTCACCCTATTGTATCGTTTTTTGGCGAATCGTTATGAGTTTACAAAAAGTTCATGTACAAACAAGTTTGGCATAAATTATGCAAAAATAAGAAACACCTCTGCTGTAACGCGTGTCACATTTGCGTTTCCTCTGTATAACACAATGAATCTCATATTAACAACGTGTTGTCGCTTAACATACAAATTAACGAGCTGATGTGTGCATCACATGACTTCCTTTAACTCCAATGTAATGTCATTTCCCCATTAATGGCAATTTTAATGTGATTCAATAGTTTACTCTCTAAATATCACCAGCAGTGGCAAAACTGAAACAGATTTAAAAAAAAAAAAAAAAAAAATCGCCAAATTTGTCTTCAAGTTGGCGACAAAACTTGGCGAACAAAAGACTGGCGATATATCGCCAAGTGTCCGCCAAATCATAACACCACTTCAGTTTACGTCGAAATTAACAGTGCTTTCCACTCAAAGAGGGGCAAAAGACCCCTTTAGAAACCCCTGAATGCAACCAAAAGGGGAGGCGGGTGCACAACTAGAACCCACTAGGAGTCTACGTACCAAATTTCAACTTTCTAGGGCATACCGTTCTTGAGTTATGCGACATACATACATACACACATACGAACATACATACATACGTACATACAGACTTCATGAGAAAACTCGTTGTAATTAACTCGGGAATCGTCAATTTGCATATTTCGCGCGTCTATACGTTCTTAGGCACTTATCCACGTGTGGTCGAGTCGGGAAAAAAAAAAAAAAAACTGAATATTCATTCGGGGGTGAGTAAAATGGAAATTAAGGTCGATTTTTGAGTGAATTTTTTTTTCGCGAATACAATACGCGAATAGTAAAAAGTAGGGTAACGGCACCAGAGCAACAGACAAGGGCTCAGTAACAGACAAGCGTAAGTTTGGATTTAAATAATAAGAATTTTAGGCGAGTAAAACTGATGTTGCTGCGACTCATGAATACGGTAAAACCATCTAGTGTTATAAAAGGTAATTTTATGAGCCAGTTGGTATTTACAAGGCAGTGCTGAAAAATTATGAAATCGAAAAAAAATTTTTTTTTCGAAATTCAATTTGTCAAGTTGATAAAAATAAAGCTCCTACCGGCCCACATCTTACATAATTTTTTTTATCCGAATCAAAAAATATTTAGGTATCCCACACGAGACTTAAAGTTTATAATTTTCTTCAAAAAATCAATGTTTTAAAAATTTTTTTGAATAAAAGAAAAAATTTTTAAGGTTGAAAATTGTGAGTTATAAAGACGGGAATTATCGTCAAATAAAGGGTTTTGCTCTCATGCGGCATTTTGGTTCCCGTATAGTATGCAAAAATAAATATTTTTTAAAAGTTCAAGTTAGAATTATCAATATAAATGTATTAGCGATATTATTTTATTTATTTATTTGTTTATTTTTTTGTTTTTGTTTTTGCAAATGTTGGTTTAAAAATTTCTTTGCTTATAAAGAACTAGCTGCGTTGCCCGGCTTTGCCCGGTCTACCTTGAAAAAAACCATTGTGTCAAGTGAAGTATATTAAACAATCAGGCGTAAAAATAAATTAAAAAAAAAACATCATAAACCCTTCCAAACAATGACGACAGATATTAAAGTACTTTTAAGAAATTAAATCCAGAAAGATGGATTTAAAATGCGTAACCATGGAAACACAAAATAAAATAAGTTTAAGGAATTAAAATGAGAAAAAAAAATGGTTCACAATTTGAATGGAATCGAGATTTCTTAAACTTGATTTAAAAAAGCTTGTAGCTTTTTTCCTTTCGAGATAAAAGCTTATTTTTTCGGCTATAGGTCGAGTTAGATCTGGAGTAAAAAAGGTCGCTTTTTCGAATGGCGTCAAAAAGAAAGCTGTGGGACAATTTCTTCACTTTTTATTGATCTATTTAATGAGGAAAGTAGTGCCTAAATTTCAGCTAAGCCTAAAAAAATCGAGCTAAAAACGCAAATAACTCCCGCCGTAATAAAGTTAGAGCATTGAAACAAATTCCGTAGAACGCAGAAAATTCTACAATTTCTAACGATATATAATATTAATATGTGCAAGTAATTTTTCACCTCCATATTCGGGAATGTATGAAAATTGGGCTTAAATTGGAATAAAAAAAGAACTATTCATCGAATTGCTTTCGAACTGGTCTGCAAACCTTTTCAGGATTTAAAGGGACAAACTGTGAAAATTTCAGCGAAATCGGCCAGGTAGTTCTCGAGTTTTGCGAGTTCAAACACACAGACGCTTTTTGGAGACTTCATTTTATACTATGTAGAGATTTTTACTCAGGGCCGATCCTAGGGTGTCGGCCGCCCGTGTGCAAAGACCTAATGTGCCGCCCCTCAAGAGTAATTTGCATATTTTGACTAATCTTTAACGTCTATATAAATCTTTCTTTAAATTTCTATGCCAAGTTGGAATTTAAAAAAAAAAGGGGGGGGGACAGAAGAATTATCTTATAAAAAGGAAGAAATTTTTTATAGTAAGAAACTCCTTAGGTACAATTTATATCTTTGAAGAAAGTAATAGATACCAAAATTTACTAGTCGTAAAAACGCATTTTATAGTCTTTCTTCGGTGACATTAGAGAAGGGACGGAGGAAGGGGAAGCGTGGGGGTGGTGTCAAGGGTTCAGGGGAGGAGGATTGCTCCAAAAAAATTATCGAAATTGGCGTATGAAATATATTTTTAGTTAATCTTTAGTTGTGTTTGGTGCTAATTACAAAAGAGTGAAGTATATTCAAGGTGCATGGAGAAATTTTTGAAATTGACGTAAAATATCGCAATTTTAGGAACTTTTTCGAGACTTTAGGTGAAAGTAATGTTGCAGTTCTTTCCTAAAATTCTTTCAAAATTGAAATCAATTTGAAGCTATTTTTTAAGACCGTAGCTTAGGAAGGATCGGCGTTCTTCCCGAAAAATCTCCGAAACTGAAATTTTAAACCCGCAATTTTGGGTTACCTTTGTTGACGTTGCAAGAGGGAGGGAGATTCAATCGTCTCCCATCGAAAGATTTCGAAATATAAGTTTAAAACGCAAATTTAGGCCGTCTTTGGTGACGGTAGGGGATCTGGCGGCTATCCTCCGGTAGTTTCTCGGCACTATTTTATTCAAAACCCCGTTTTTGGCTAGATTTGAAAACAACAGGGGAAACGTGAAAATATTCCGAACCAAAATATTTTTCGGAAAGGAAACCCATTATAGGCTATTTTTGGGAAGGAAGGATTTTGGAGCTCTTAAGTGGATATTTCTAAAATCGCAATTTTATATTATCTTTGGTGACGTTAACAAAACTGGGAAGCTTAAAAGGATCTTTCGGATATTTTTCAGCATTAATATTTGAAAAATATTAGTATAAACTTTTGTCCACCTCACCTCGACGATTGATGGATATGCCCTAGCACCGTAAAAAGTTACATAAGCCTGGCAGTTCTCCTCCGAAATTCTTTAGAAATATAAGCCTCAAAATCGTATTTTAAGCATTGTTTGATAACGATGGGACTAAGGAGAGGGTTCAGTGTGCCCTCACGCAGGGCCGATTCTAGGGTGTCGGCCGCCCGTGTGCAAAAAGCTAATGTGCCGCCCCTCAAGAGTAATTTGCATATTTTGACTACGCTTTAACGTCTATATAAATCTTTCTTTAAATTTCCATGCCAAGTTCGAATTTAAAAAGGGGGGGGGGGACAGAAGAATGATCTTATAAAAAGGAACAAATTTTTTATAGTAAACTCCTTAGGTACAATTTATATCTTTTAAGTAATAGATACCAAAATTTACTAGTCGTAAAAACGCATTTTATAGTCTTTCCTCGGTGACATCAGAGAAGGGACGGAGGAAGGGGAAGCGTGGGGGGAGGTATCAGGGGTTCAGGGGAGGAGGATTGCTCCAAGAAAATTATCGAAATTGGCGTATGAAAAATATTTCTAGTTAATCTTTAGTTGTGTTTGGTTGCAAGGACAAAAGAGTCAAGTATATTCAAGGTGCATGGAGAAATTTTCGAAATTGACGTCAAATATCGCAATTTTAGGAACTTTTTCAAGACTTTAGGTGAAAGTAATGTTGCAGTTCTTTCCTAAAATTCTTTCAAAATTGAAATCAAATTGAAGCTATTTTTTAAGACCGTAGCTTAGGAAGGATCGGCGTTCTTCCCGAAAAATCTCCGAAACTGAAATTTTAAACCCGCAATTTTGGGTCTCCTTTGTTGACGTTTCAAGAGGGAGATTCAATCGTCTCGCATCGAAAGATTTCGAAATATAAGTTTAAAACGCAAATTTAGGCCGTCTTTGGTGACGGTAGGGGATCTGGCGGCTATCCTCCGGCAATTTCTCGGCACTATTTTTTCAAAAACCCGTTTTTGGCTAGATTTGAAAACAATAGGGGAAACGTGAAAATATTCCGAACCAAAATATTTTTCGGAACTGAAATCCATTATAGGCTATTCTTGGGAAGGAAGGATTTTGGAGCTCTTAAGCGGATATTTCTAAAATCGCAATTTTATGTTATTTTTGGTGACGTTAACAAAACTGGGAAGTTTCTACCGATCTTTCGGATATTTTTCAACATTAATATCTGAAAAATATAACTATAGACTTTTGTTCACCTCACCTCGACAATTGATGGATATGCCCTAGCACCGTGAAAAGTTACATAAGCCTGGCAGTTCTCCTCCGGAATTCTTTAGAACTATAAGTCCCAAAATCGTACTTTAAGCATTGTTTGATAACGATGGGACTAAGAGCGGGCGGGGTTCAGTGTGCCCTCACAAACTGTGTTTTTGAAACTGAAGTCAATTTCAGACTAGTTTAGGCAGGAAGCTGTGACTCCACGGAACCGTCTAAAAACGAAATTTTCAGGTATAGTGATTGCGTTGGAGAAAATGGGGATCCGGGGTCTTTCCCCAAAAGTTCTTGAAACTGATGTTTGAAAAACACAATTTTAGTTTGTTTTTCAATACGTTAAGTGAGAGGGGGTGGAATTAGGGGCATCTCTAAAGACGCTAATTGAGACTGTCTTTGATAGTAATGTTTGCGAATGGATTTCGGGGTCCTCCTTTGCAAAAATTTTGAAAAATGTCAAAGCAATTCTATATGACGTTTTATGATAGGAAGGGCTGTCGTCTGAAAACACGTTTTGGATTTTGGAGCCAACATTTTTAGGCTATGTTTGATTAAGTTAAGGTGGAAGAGGTGAATCAGAGACTTAATTGGGTCCTTAAGATCGATGGTTCAACCAGCGAAATTTTCCGAAAGTAAAGCCCTAGAAACGCAATTTTAAGCCTTCTTTAGTTTCGTCAAGGAGGTCATGCCATCCTTTTGGATCTTCGTTTTGGAGCCACATGTATATTTGCTTCCCGGGGCAAGGGCCCTGTCCTCCTACCTAATCTGAAACCGGGCAGTTCATTCAAGATTTTTATCAGCTAAATTGTCAGAAATGGAGAAAAGTACAACATTCTAGTTCGTCATTCATATATGTTACTCTCAAGGTAGTCACGCAATTTTCCACTTTCTCTCCACGCATCCACGATTGTTAAACACAGAGTTTGTGAGTTTGTTACATAGTTGGTTGTTTGAAATGCTTTGCTTGCGAGAGTATCTAATCAGTACAGCTTCTTTTTTTAAATAAATAAAATATGTCTTTATTGTTTAGGTCTATAAAAGCTTGGGGGGTAAACATTAGTGGCCGCCCTCGGTGCTCCTTTTAGATGGCACCATTTCATGCTTCAGAAGGGGGGCTTTCCCCTCCCCTGTATCCATGCCTGATTACCGGTTCTGCCACGAACTTTGCAGCCAAATGGAGCATGTATGTTAAAAGTAGATATTAATGGACAATGAACCAATGCAATGTTCCCTAAACTATGTATGCTGTGCTGTCGGGAAATCGACACGTACTTTGACAATTGAACATTTAAAAGTCAGCGTATTTATTCCACTTATTATAAGTTATCTTGTGAGAAATTCTTGAGGAATTTTGCTTGATCATAAGAACTATATGATGCGGCCTGCGGCCGCCCCTTGCTTTGGCCACTCTGCACACCTGCTAGGATCGGCCCTGTTTTTACTACATTTCTTTATGTTTTATAGATAAAAATTATTTGAATTTATTTTCTGATTATATTGTAAAGTTCATTTCTGTAAAGCTTTTTTTAAAAAAACGTTTATAAAATAATCTTGCAAACATCATTTTCATTTTATTACATAGAAGTATGTTATTAAGTATAAAAACTGAACACCAAAACTTATGTGGAATATTAATGCAATATCATATTATACATCAAGCTTTTTCCATACTACTGTTTTTCAACAGCTCTAAAAAAATGCGTGAGTTTTGCAAGAGGATTTTTTCAGTACACCATTTGTAGAGTTCTGCAAAATCACATAATAATAAGCAAATATCGTTTGGTACACAAAAGTGTGCCCTTCGCTTCGTATGGGATGGGAAAGGATTTTTTTCCAAAAATAATGCGATCGATGAATACACGGACTACGGCTCTACAGCGGTTTTGCAGAGTTAAGATAATTGTGGACATTTAGCAAAAGATCTCCACAAACCTTATGAATTTCTAATAATTTTTCTGATATTTTCTTTTCTTATGGGAGTCATGCTTGACTTTTGCTCAAGAACTGCAGATTTCGGACAAATACGATGCCTTCAATTTGTGTACTGCTGTATCTAATTTAACTGCATCAACGCTGGTCATTGTATCAGTGTATTGGATTCATTACAGCCGAGAGTAAACGCTGTTTGTGGTTTCACAAAGTCACAGTCTCAGTAAAAGTTTTTATATAACTTCGCAAATTTTACCTCTCACTTAAAAGTGACATTAAAAAACTTGAGCCGCTTAATATACTGCGACTCATCCTGTGTTTCTTACACAAGATTCTGTCGCCTCTTTGCCGAATATGTTGCAGATTTGTCAGCTAATTCATCCAACATAATTTTCAAGCTACCGCCCACTATTATAATATCAGCTTCATTGTGACAAAAACATCGGCACGCACTTTGTACAGGTTGGAGAACATAAATAATAATAGGTTTTTCATTACTTTCTTCTTCGGAGAAAAATATTGTGCACTTTTAGAAAGTTAAAGGTTTTGAGTGTTTTTCTTACGCTTACTAAAGCGTTCCAACATTGTATTCTGGCTACTCCATCGGGTTTAGCAATCTGTACTGCACTTTATCAGTTTTTTCTAAATCGCAAATTTCAGGGTGAATTTTAGAGACGGTTTTCGAAAACGTTTATAATTTCGACGCACTTTCTCAACTGCTTATCGTATGAAACTGGAACCTGGAGAACACAGATTCACTTTCATCGTTCGTCATATGAGACACAATGTTTTTGTTATAGAAATACGAGGAAGGTGATTCAAACTTCAAATGATGATTGTGAAAATATTCGTTCCCTGAACGGTAAAAGTTGGAAAACGTTTGCATAGAAATCTTGTGGGATTTTCAATACTGCGAGATTAAGCCCTCAAAATATCATGCGGGATCCCGCAGGATTCTGGATTGGGATTTCGGGATTGGAAACTCGATTTGTAACCAAGCCGCATATCCTTGTTAATATTTTTTTTTCTTGAAAATCGCGGAGGTTTAGAATTTTTTGCGGGAGACCTATACATAATATTTATGATAGTTTCTTCCCCTTACTTTTTTCTCCGACTTTACTGTGCATTTTTCAACTTGAAAAAAAATTGAACATTTTTTCTATTATTCCAAAAAAAAAAAAAAAAAAAAAAAACCCGGTCAATTACACCCTGACCGCTAGTTCAAACTTCTTTTATGCATTGATGAAGAGGCTTGCTTTTGATTGCCTGAAACAGCTGTTTGCTGAGGTTTTTTTTTTAAATTTTTTAAATTGCTTTTATTTGTACTACTTGTACTATTATATGCTTTAATCTTTGGACAGAACTTTTCTTAACTAGAATAGCCTACACGTGTTACTACTACATAGTTAAAATATTACCAGAAAGGTGGCGCTGAAAACAGTAAATATTACAGCATTTCACTTAGCCCCACATTTCCCCAACACATGAAGCTACATATGTAAACGTTCGAAAGAAAAGTCCTAATTCTTCTGTGAGGTGTAAAACAACCCCTCACCATCAGTTAAAGCTTAAATGCACATGAAAAAGAAATTAATAAATTCACACAAACATTCAAGTTAATAACATAATTCCAAAATGTATTTCGTGCTGGCAGAAATAATTATTGAGCAACATGTAATTAAGGTTAGCACAGCGAGTTATTGGGCTCGGAGCAATTCTTTGGCTCTCGACTTGAGCAAAGCCGATAATTTGATATCAACTGCGTAATCGCAAGAGAAAGCGAAATGCGGGTATCGAGCAGCCCCCTGATCGGAGGACAGGGCAGCAATAGGCGCCCGGAATGCCGCATTCCATTTATTCAAAGAGCCCTGGCAAAACAGATTTTACGATAAAAGCCACTAAATTGCTGACTTCGCATCTGTGGTAGTTAGCTGCGAAAAGGGTATTAGAGGACCGGTATCTTGATGGTCTAGCAACAAATGATTCGATTCCAGGTTTACGAAATTCGATTTCTCTTTTTGTGCAAGATTGTATGTGATCTCGGGAGGAGCAGATAGAATTAGGGAGTTTAACGCAATGTTTAGCTATATCACACATTTTAGATTTGAATTAATATTTATTTTACTTGAAGTGTTTGAATATTTTAAAGATAAGAGTTTAAGAAATAAGTTTAATCGAGTGAATACGGTGGCAATAGTTGTTGTTTCAATTGATTCTAGTGTACCGTTTCTATGACTAAACGACTCGATTCCAGGATTGCAAAATTCGATTTTTTATTTTGTGCAAGATTGTATGTGATCTCGAGAAGAGCAAATAAAATTATGGACAATGTCTAACTATATCATACATTTTGGTCGGATTTGAATTATTATTTATTTCACTTCAAATTCTCGAATATTCTAAAGATTAAGTTTAAGAATCCAATTGAGTGAAAACGGTGATTACTTTTATTATTTCAGTTGATTCTAAATTTTCCTTACTATTAGACATGCTTAAGACATCGCTCTCAGGTTATCTCAATTTTCTGAGCCTTTTAATGTATTTAGCCATTTTAAACTATTTTTCTCTCCATGCAACTATATCTCATCTAGCGTTTGGCTGCTTCTGGATCCTCTGAATTGCGTAATTCTATTTTTAATTTGCTCAATTTCGAAAAAACGTCCGACCCCCCAGTAACAGACATCGAAAATCTGATGATACCAAGTTACATATAGGATGAAGAATGGAAAAAATTCCCCTTTTCTCTTCAAAATATGCAAAAGTTCTTTATTTTTAGAACTAAGTCCTTACTTAATTCAAATGACCATAAAACACCAGCTGATCTCCTGGTGTCAATTCATAACCTTCCACCACTGCCTTGTAAATACCAACTGGCACTCTGAAAACACTAGATGGTTGCACCGTATTCATGTGCTACAGAAATATCAATTTCACCCTTCAAAAATTCTTATTATTTAAATCCAAACTTATGACTGTCTGTTACTGGACCCTAATATGTTACTGGTGCCGTTACCCTACTAAATGATTCGATTCCAGGTTTACGAAATTCGATTTTTCTTTTTTTGCAAGATTGCATAATACTAGTATGTGATCTCGAGAAGAACAAATAGAACTACGGAGTTTGATTAAAGCAATGGTTAACTACATCATAAGTTTCAAATTTTACTTATTATTTATTTTACTTGAAGTGCTCGAATAGTTTAAAGAAAAAGTTTGAGAAAAGTTTAATCGATTGAAAACAGCACTTACTATTTTGCTATGAGCAGGTAAACGGCAGTAACTGCAAATTTTTCATTTTTGTCATGTATTGTAATTTAGCTTTATTGTACAAGCTTGTTTATTTGGTTTCGCTGAAAAAAAAGTCCTATTCCAACATTTCCTAATGGGATGGTTTTCTTCAGTCAAAAGTACTACTTTTAGTCACTGAAATTGATAGAATGTGTAAAAAAATAACATGGACCCAGAAAATATTTTAATTTTCCCAACAGTTATTTTTTAATATTTTTTTTTTAAATGTCAGATTTTGAAAACAAGACGTGGTCTTCATGACGTCACAAATGATGCAATTTGGCGCATCTTTCTATCACGTTTCCACGTTATGATAATCAACAAGAGAATTAAAATTGCGCTCTACGCTTGCTATCAACCATTTCGTTGCCAATACACGTGAGTAAAGATGCGAATCAAATATTTTCGTCAGTGAATGGCAACACAGAATGGCATTTCATCATTTGTTGTGATGTCATTGGCAACAAATGTAAATAATGAAAGCGCACAGATTTAAACATTTTTTAAAAAAATATTAAAGTTAAACAAATTATTTAAAAAATGGTCAGCTCCTATGTTTTTAAGCATGCTCTTTCAGAAAAAAATACTTTTAAAATTTTGGAAACGACCCCATTATTAGTATGAAATCAAAAAAGCATTTCTTCAAATATCTCGAAAACTCATTTCTGTAGATACTGCCGTTTACTTGCCCACGATAATATTACTTTTCATTTCATTCTAAAATATACTTACTATTAATAACAGTCTCGATTTTAGGTAAATGAAATTTTATTTCTTGTGCAAGGTTAGATGTGACCTCGAGATAAACAAATTGAATTACGTTGTTTTTGCAATGTTTTGTTCTATCTCACGTTTCAGGTTTGAATTAAATTTATTTTACTTAAAATGCTGAAATATTCTAAAGATAAAATTTAAGAAAGAAGTTGAATCGAATGAAGACGGAGCTTACCATAACCTTTTCCAAAATACTCTACTACTCTAGAGGAATTTATAACAATGATAAGCTATATCAAACGCTTCAGATTTAAAATATATTTGTTTTACTTGAAATTTTTGAATGTATCGGATATAAAATTTAAGAAAAAAAGCTTAAGGGTCATTCGTCAGAAAGTGTAAATTTTCTGTCACACGCCTTTTACAGTAAAAACTTTAAGGAACAATTCATTTAACAATGATTTTTATTTTCATCTAAAATATATCTATTTAAACCTGCCAACAATTTTTTAATAATAATTTTTATTTTAGTATATTTTTGGTTCACAACATGTGAATTCTCACCTCCGCGGCATGTCACACACCTCGTGTGACTGTTTATGTTGCTTAATAACTCGTTTAATCAAATGCAACTTGTTTTCTCAAATGCCTCAAATAGTAATTGTTTAAGTACATTTAATTTTTTTATATTGTGTTTTAGTTCGTTTTAGTAGGACAAGAAGTCAGGTCACACAATAAATTCTCACCTCCGTTACCTAAACACAAAACGCCATCCCTCGGTTAACACGTGGCAGTAATGACATCAAAAGTGAACATGTTTTCATATGCTTAACATGCGCAGATTGTAGTAACGTAGAAAAAAATATATTTCCCTGAAAAAAGTGTCAATTAGGCCTTAATTAATGGAAAACTCCTCACCTCCGTGAATCTCACCTCCGTGACAGACCTTATCAAAGTCGTTATTTCTGAGGTGAAAATAAATGATGGAGGGGAACTACATCAATCTTAGGCATTGAACCAAATTTATAAATAGCCAGTATATTTTCAAATTTACTAAATACTATTTTTTAACACACATTTGAACTAAAAGGATAGCTACAACTAATTAATCCGTACTTTAATTAAGAGATATTAATATTAGATTCCCACTAATCATTAAAATAGCTGATTGTTTGCACAATTAACAAAATTACTACTTTGATATTAAATTGGTCTCGATTTTTAAACATTTAAAGCTTTTTTATTTATTCCCGTGTATATGGCATTTTTTAATTATTTTTATTTATGAGTAAAATAATTGGAACTTAGCTGGGCCATTGCTTCTGTGTATTTTCTAGAAGGTAGCACTTTCATGTAGAAATGAAAAAATAGAAAAACAAAAGGTTTCGAAACTGAAAAATATTTGCGTTCAAAAGTTACATTTTCTAGAGAATGACCCTTAATCGAAGGAAAACGTAGCTAATTATTTTATGATGAATAGCAAATATCTGTCTGCGGAAGTTTTAAATTTTATTCTTAGTTTTAACTATATATTCATTTGTAATTATTCTTTGATTTTTAATAGAACCCTTGGTTGATTTTTTAGTGTCATGTACTCTGATAAGAAGAATATGATAAAGTGTAACTATTTTCATGAAGAAAGAAAACTATTCTTATTATACAGTGGCTCCTAAAAGTGTTCGTACACTTTGAACTTTTTTAGAAAAACCAAAATAACGCGAAACTGAATTCGAATATATAGTTCAATATTTTTTCACATCATTCCTATGTCATTATAAATAAAACCCTGTAGTTTTTTCAAAATATTGACGGATCTTCTTTTTGAAATGGGTCAAAAAATGAAGAAACAGAAATAATACGCCGCAAAAGTCACCGTACACTCGAATATTTTCGAATAATTTCGTGATTAAAATTATCATATGTCGTTTTTTTTTAATTATTTTTGCATTGTGTTGACCCTTAAAAGTTATTTGGCTAAAATTTTTCGTTTATTTATTCCTTAATATTGTGCTTTATTACTTTAAAATGGCTAGTATTCGTAAAAAACCACAAACACCATTTGAAATTTGAATTTTTTCTTAACAGTAGCGATAAAACGGTTTGAAATGTCTCTAAATTAGTTAATTTATTCCATTCTTTAGTAAAGTGCTTGATAAAATGCTTTAAAGAAAATATTCAGACAGATAAGAAGGTAAGAAAAGGTCAACCGGCAAAGTTGACAAAGCGTGATCGGAGATTTACAGTTAAAAAATTTATGAAAAATACACATTTGAGTGCTGTAAAAGTTTCTGCCGAGTTAAATGAAAATTTTTACATTTAATATTCACCTAACAGAAAGCTTACGCTTTTCGTCGCAAAATCAATGCTAAATAAGCTCAAAACCTTTTGGAATTATGTCTTACTTACTCTTACTTACAGATAAAAATGAATTTAATATTTTTGGTTAAATTGTTGCATAATTATAAATAGAAGAAGAAATTAGGAACTTAATCTTTAGAACTTAGTTGGACCAGTTAATCAGGACGGTGAAGGTGTTTTTGTGTGAGGGTGCATATCAGCACTAGGACTTGGTAGTTTGGAATTTTTTGATGAAATAATGAATTATGCTGTTCATTTAAATATTTTAAAAAACAATTTTAAACTCTTAGCCAAAAAATTTGGTTATCGAAAACAACTTTGTTTTTATCAAGATAACGACAAGAAGCACACGGTTTTCAACGTTTGCGTCTAGTGATTAAAAAATTGTTCTAATTTCAGAAAATGCCAATTCAATCTCCAGATTTGAACTGAATGTAACATATTAAGAGATGTCTGGAGGCTAGATTACGAAAATACGGCTTTGAAACGAAAAGAGAGCTAGAAACAGTAAGACTCGAAGTGTGGTTGAATACTTACTCAGAAGTTACGCAGAAAAAAAGAAAGGAAAAAGAATGAAATCTATTTCCCAGACGTTTAAAAGGTGTTGTTGATATTGCATGATATTCTACTAAATAATAACTGAATACAAAGTTAGATTATTTAATAATAAATAGACATTTTTTAAAGTGTACGAAGACTTTTGTGAGATAAAATTTCTGGTTTTTGATTTTTTAAAAATTAAATTTTTAATATTTTTTTAAAAACATTTCATGTAGTTTTGTTGAAAATTGATCGTAGATCTTATAATTAAATACCTATTCGGAAATATTAATTCTAACCTATGGAAGGGTCCTATTTCATTGAACATCGTAGGTGTACGAACAACTTTTGGGAGCCACTGTAAATCTAATTCCGTTTTATCAAACACGAATGTCTCAAAAGTAGCCGAGTTTAGTATTATAATTATTCTGAGTAAATCTTTCCTTCTATATAACATAGACAGTTTGAAGTTTTGTTTGTAGATAGTTTTATTTCTATGGAAATTGCAAGATCTCTTTATCTTCATTGAAAAGTTTTGTAATATTACATGCTGTGTGACTACCGATGGGATGAAAAGGCAAACATCCCGTTTACCGGCGGAAATGGAAGCATCTATAAGTTTGCAGGGGAGCCGGTTTTTGCAATTATGTGTCACAGTCAAGTATCCATACTTAAGACAGTACATTTTGCCGAATTTAGTTTTGAGAATTAAGATGAAAAAGAATTAATATGGCTAGAGAGACATTCAATATTTTCTGAGATTTGTGTACATTCTGAAATTTTTGCACTTTTGCAAGATTATATTATTTCCATCTAATGATATTTTTGTCCTTTTTGAGCTGTAAAATGAACTTCTTTAAAATGATAGTTGGTGTCTCAAACGATTATCTATGGTTGCATTCGTGAAAGAAAGATCAAGTGTCCCAAGTTAAGGAGGGAGGTCTCTGACTTGGGACAATGAACATTTTTTTGTTTTATTCTTAACACACATCTATACATTGTCCTGAGATGAAGTACCAAGGCACATCCTAAAAATAGAATACTTCGTTCAAATGGAAAACATATGATTTGTGTTACCAAAGGGAAAAGTTCAAAACTGTCCCAAGAATGGACACTTGACTGTAATCTCTCAACTAAGCAGAGTCACTTTGAAATATACTTAACACGCGCATCAAATATTTCCTTTCATCCTCATTCAGATAGAACCGTCAAAACTGGCAGCTTTCCAATTCCATGGCAACCGTGGCCATACAGTGTATGGCTTTATATTGCTGTGGGCAGGTAAAGAGCAGTAACTGCAAATTTCATTTTTGTCATCCATTGTACGTTAGCTTTACTGTTCAAACTTGCTAATTTGATTTCCCCTGGGAGAAAAAAACCGTTTAGTTCCTACATTTTCCCATTGCTAGTAATGAATCCTAAACGCGTTTCCTCAAATATCTAGACAACTCATTTCTACTCATCTGCCTTTTATCTGCTCACGGCGGTGTATGTATTTCCTCTTACGGTGCTATTTCAAGTGCATTTACATAAATAAATAACGCAAAAACTTTTGGGAAATAGTCCTACTCGATTTGGATAAATTTTGCGGGTGCACAAGAAATAAAATTTTACGAGTTCCATATATCCCTACTTACGTAACAAAAAGTCACCTCATGAACTAAGAGTTAAAACGTTTGTCACTGAGAATTTGAAAGTAAACAGCAGGATCAGTTTAGCTTCTTGCATTACAAGCTAGACCTTAACGATCACTGTCAAAGTAGCAATAACCAAGACTAGAAAAAAAGAACTATACCAGAAATGTGTTAGCAGAACACATTTTCGAGATAGAAATTCCTTGAATGTGTTTTTTCCTTTTACAGGTTTACTGCTGATATTTACTTCGGCAATGTTTCTCTACACCCGCATTGTTTGTTTTTCGATTAAGAAGGCAGTTGAATCAAGTTGTAAAATTTCATAGTTATCCAGGTCTTTTCGTTTAAGATAAACCAGATTAGTTTGGCACTTCTAGTAACAGCACTTTTTTAGATTAATTTTATTCAGTTGCGTAGAAAAAGGGCAAAAATTCATTAAAAGTTATTTGTTTTTATAAAAAGTAGTAATTAAAAAGGAACATCCATTTCAAGCAGAGTAAGATACATATGCTTATACTGAGTGGCGTACCTTGCATGGGTGACACCATGGGCGGTAATTTCTGGTGTCACCTCCCCCCTCCTTAAAATCGCAAAAAAAAAAAAAGGTTATGATATTCTATGTAAACATGAAATTTATATAATTTTCTTTAGGAACTAAGTTTGGGTTAAACGAAATTTTAAGTGGGATAATGACAACAGACAAGTAAAAACTACGAACGCTTTTTTTATATCTAGCCCTAGAACGATACGTGCAGGGCCGTCACAAGTTCATAAAAGTAAGGGGCTGTATGAAATTGATGGCCCTTTAATTCTTTCAAATGTATTTCAAACACAGGGAAAGATAATGGGTTTCAGTATTTGGGATAAGAGGAAGTTACTACTTGGTCTAAGTACTCACAATATTTACCTAATTCTGAGTATAGTAGTCACTCCATGATGTGAGATGGAAATAAGGGGGGTCCGAGGGTTTTCCCCCGAAAATTTTTCAAATTTGTAGTCTTAAAATTGCATTTAGCTTCATATTTTTCAAAACTTGCAATTCCACCTCCCTGATGGGTGACACTCGGGGTGGACCATCCCCTCGCCCCCCTCTTGTAGCGACGCCACTGCTTATACTAAATGTTAAATTTGCTTCTCTGGTGGCTTTTTATTCTTTACTTGGTGAAGAGAATTTTTGCAACATGAAAGGCCAGTTGGTGTTTATGTGACCCCAGCAGTATACTGCCGTGAAACTGCTAAGTGCAGTATTTGCAGAATTGAGTTTTTCAGATATTTGAAATTAAACGTTTTTATTCCCATACTAATAATAGGAAAATGTTGGAATTTGCGTTTTTTTCGTGCTTAATTTTCAGCGTAAGCCAAATAAGCAGTCTCGTACAATAAAGCTCAAGTAGAATAGGTGACAAAAATGCCCAAAAAATAAAAACTGAAAATTTTGCATTTACTGCGCTTTACTTTCTCTCGGTAGTATATATCTTGTGCACTGCACAAAATTTAGCAAATTGAAATAGGAAAAATGTCAATGCTTTTGTATTATTATTTCATATAAATGCAATTAAGTGTGTGTTTGTGTGTTAAAGCATTGTAAGTGACATACATTTACATATAAAGCAATGTGCGTAAACATTACAACTCGCTTAAATGTGGAAGTTCAAATCTTAATTAAAGGAAATTAAAGTCCTGAGTCCATATCTAACCTAGAATTGGTGAGGATGTTGCATCCTAAAAAAATTTCAGTTCAAAAATATTCTTATTTTGTTTTACTAAATAGCGCTTTAAGTTCATCTTCTATTTTTCTCAAACCAAATAACAAGTAACTGAGCATAACAGAGTAAGTCTGCGTTGAAAGCAGTCGATTATTTTGCGGTTTTGAATTTTCTAAACCCACGTCACCAAAAGTGAAAAAGTGTTTTCCATTACAATTTTTACCTCAAAGAACTTTCTTCTGTTGATTTTGAAATTTGTTGTTTACGCAATTGTATGTTTAACGCAATTATTTTCCTTGTAATTTTATCTGACTGTAAAATTTCTGTTTTGCATATCAAAGTTCGGTGATATTTATATGTATGACTTTATATGTATAAATATTAACGCGTACGGTATTATTTCATCCACACACACATAGTTGTATTTAAATAAAGAAACTAGCTGCATTGCCCGACTTTGCATGGTCTACCTTGAAAATAAGAATTGTGTCAAGTGACGTATATTCAGAAATCAGGCTTAAATAAATGAATAATAAAAAAAACGTCATGCAAAATTTCCCTCCCAAACAATGACGACAGATATTAAAATACTTTTAAGAAATTAAATTGAGAAAGATATATTTAAAAAGCGCAACCATGGAAACACAAAATGAAATAAGTTTAAGGAATTAAAATGTGAAAGAAAATGGTTAATAATTTGAATGGAAATGATTTTTTTGAACTTGATTAAAAAAGCAATGGAACTTTTCTTCCTTTCGAGATCGAAGCTTAGTTTTCCGACCATAGGTCGAGATGGATCTGGAATAAAAAGTATAAAAATATCGCTTTTTGCAATGGTGTCAAGAAGAAAACTGTGGGACAATTCCTTTATTTTTATTGATAGATTTAATGAAGAAAATAGTGCCTAAATTTCAGCTAAGCCTAAAAAAAATCGAGCTAAAAACACAAATAACCCCCGCTGTAATTAAGTTAGAGCATTGAAACAACCAACGCGGAAAATTCTACCCTTTCTAATGATATATAATATTAATATGTGCAAGTAATATTTAACCCCCATATTCGAGAATTTATGTGAAAATTGGGCCTAAATTGGAATAAAGAAAGAACTATTTATCGAATTTTTTTCGAACTGGTCTGCAAACCCTTCCGGTGCTAAAAGAAAGATGCTGTGAAAATTTCAGCGAAATCGGCCGGGTAGTTCTCGAGTTTTGCGTGTTTACACAAACAGACGCTTTTTGGAGACTTCATTTTATACTATATAGAGATAATGCAGAATTCATTGGAAATTTTTCTACTTGAATTTGCTAAATTTTATGTGAAAATAGTTATAATCCGTTAAGAATTATATACTACTCATTATGCTTTACGAAGTAAAATACACGGTATTCGATCGGTTAAGTCTCCTTTTGCATCTGCTATAGCCGATTCTCTAGCGTTTAGTGATCGTTACAAGCACTTTAAAATACATTAATGATATAAGGCTTCGGTAGGGACCATTTAAAACATTCACTACAACCGGAAGATTGCTGGGCGATTCCACTGGACTGACATTCACAGCGCAAAACGATAAGTATTTTGAAACATAAACCACAAAATATTAAAATTAAAAAGATATTTTCTCCTCGCTTATTGTACTTTTTAAGCTGAATTTATGGTATAATTGAATTTCCAAAATACATATTGAGTGATTTAAAAAAAAATTGTTAAAAGCTTGGTAACTGACCGACATGAATGCAACCTATGTGAAAAGTGATACTGATTCAATAAGAAAATTTTCTGAAAGTAAAAGGAATGTTTATTAAATTCAAATCAGGATCAAAGAACAATGAATAAACTTTCGGCCTACGGCATTTGGGTTGGAAAATATTGCTGCAATAAAGAACTGCTTGGTAACTGACTGACATTTCTGAAATTTTCGAAACATACTAATGCAAATGTTTAAAATTAAGCAGCAAAACAAACAAATAAGTTTACATAAAAGGCAAGCAATGAAAATACATTTGTTAGATTTGATACAATGGACTCCGGTTAATTGAATAAAAAAAATTAAATTAATCCCTTTAATGAATCAAATTGCCAAAAACAGAATAAAATCCAGCGTTATTGAATTTGCCGTTTTATTGAATCACTCGCTATATTGAATCAAAGCTTTTGAGAACAAATGGAATTCATATACTCGGCGACCAGTGAATTGCTAAAATAAATATTTGCATTATTTACGACAAGTTGGCTACTGACTGATATTAAAAACATGCAACACAAAATATCCATTTAAAAAATGTATCTTCTCCTAGTCTATTGATTTCTTCAAGCTGAATTTAATGGTATAATTGAATTTTTAAACTGCATTTTCGATGAGTAAAAACAAAATGTTAAAAGTATTGTAACTGACTGACATGAAGGCAACCTGCGGGAAAATTAATATAAATTTAGGGAATTGCAATACCGGAACAAAAATGCAATACCGGTATTCAGTATTTTTAAAACGTGATACCGAAATACCGGTATTAATGCTGGGATCAGAAATTTCTCACAAAAATATCTTAAACATTCTGTTTCATTGACATTTTGTGCAAAAATTGTATTATTTATGAAAACAAAGTACGAACATTTATAAAATGAAGGAACAAAAGTAATAAAAAATCAATAATAGTAAGAAACGTAATGCATACATTGAATTTTCTCTATTCTCGGAGCTCAATTTAGTGCACTATTTTCCAGAGTTGAAAAAACTCTGAATTCTTGCATATTATTTTTAGATAAAACCCTTTGTGTGTGTGTGTGTTTATTTTGTACTGTGTGTATTATTATTATTTGAATTTATAGCTAGTCGTAATTTCTCTTCGAGATACTTTTACAATATTAACATCATCTACAACGATTTTTCCTTGATCAGGATAGGTTTGTGTTTGCTTTTTACCAACCCTTTGGTTTGAAATTTACGACGATCTTGTTAGTTTCTTTAATACGTTTTCGTTTTCTTTTCAAAATTCCTTTGAATTATAATTATTTAAATGTCTGAAAATATGTTCCAGTTGATTATGCCTTACCTTTATGCAAATTTTCACTTCACTATATAATTTCAAAATTTTATCTCGCCAAGTCTACAGCTAAGTAGCGACAGGTCAGTACACCAATACCGGTGACATCAAAATATCTTTGCTATACTAATAAGAAAAATGTATGCAAAATTCAGTGCAATTGAGATAACTATTAAAAAATAAAATATTACTGCAATGGATCGTTGAAGAAAATTGTTTGTAAGATAAATACATTCCTTATTACTTTTGAAATTATCTTTCCTAAGAGGGAAGGTGAGTGATGACGGAAATGGAAAAAAAAATTAAAACACGGTGTATATAAACGTGCGAAAGTGCGTTTCATCTCCCCATCTAGTAATGAAAATATCATTTTGTAATCTTTCCAATTCTTTTGCAGTCAACTCCCGATTACTCGCGAGTCAAGTAACAATCAGGAACATGTATTTTTGCAGCAAAAAGCAAATACCAACGGCTGTTTTTTAAAAGAAAAATTACAAATTTAAGATTATCTGTTTTTGTTTTATTTTTTTGTGCTTCCTTTACTGTACATAAACTTGCTTTACATTGATGTTAAGTTATGTAGTGCAAACATACAAAACATTTTTACTGTACTGTATAATTTTTATTATTTGTAGAAAGTATTAGCATCAATACGGCTAAGCTCCTGAGGAAGGACAACTTTTACCTTATTTGTCCCTCAATTAAGCCTTTTTTCGGCTTATCCGCAATTTTTACTAACCGTGGCTCACGTGCCACTCAATTCTTCGGAAAATCAGGTTTACTGTATTAAATGATATTTTATTAGTTCGTACACTTGATGCCAAATTTTTAATGAACTAGATTGATTTTGGTGTGGTATCATGGAAAAATTAATGTGCATTTAAAATAAACGTAAATATTAATAAGTTAAACTGAAAACAATTTAATTAAAACTATTTTTTATTTTCTTCTTTAAGGGGGAAACTATTACTCACACTCTGTGGGATTGTGAAGTGTTTTCTGCATATAGGCTTGAACACCTCGGTCATCATTTGCTTGAACCATGCGAGATTCATGATATTCCCATTAGGTGTTTGCTAAATTCTGCTTCAGCTACTGGTCTGTTTTAAGACTTCTGTTTACTATTACGGGGACTAATATAATAGACCTCTGGTCGCAGTGCTTGGTTCGGTTGAGCCCCCCTTTTATTCATTTATTCATCTCAAATGATATACAATGCTTATAGTTTAGTTAATATTGAAATTTTGATGCTCATGTTAACATTTTCGTGGAATTGCCCTGCTACATTACTGGTTTGCCACATCGGTGTTCGACTGTATTATATTAAAAATGAAAATTAATTACGAACTGTAATTAATCTGAGCAATTATTCTGAGTTTTTGTGCTTCCAAACATGTTATAGAACTGTGAAATTAGCATCAACCTACGGCTTTTGGCTGTTCAAATCAACAAAGGAAAATATAATTTCTTGAAGACTTCTGATGGTTTTCAGTTAAAATTAAGGTAAAATGTCTATCATTCCCATTTTATCATCCTTTAATGTTTTTTTAAAACCTTACTTAATTATTTTCAATGCATCAAATGTTATTTAAAAAAAAAATCAACCCTTACTTGTGCTTTATCGTTGTAACGATTGTTAAGTCTTGCCGTTTAAAAACTACTTTCATATGTTTTTATATGCCAATGTATACTTTATTCTGTATTTGATAGTAATGGTATGTTTTCATAATGTAGCTGATTTATATGAGCATTGCTCAATGCCTCACTGTACTCCATGCCTTGGCCCACTGTGCTCCCGCATAAAGTACATTGGGACAACTTGAAAGCCTTTCAAAAATCATTTCTTTTAAATGGAATATACTAAGGAACAATTATGAAAAATACACTGACAGCCAAAGAGTTCTATGATCACGTTCTGTAATTTAAATTTCTTTAAAACTAAAATTAAAGACATTATAACGAAAAAAATGAAAACTGTTTTACTGTGCCCCGCTTTCTCTTATACGTATGTCATTTTCTACATTATAATATAGCTGTAGCACACACAACATGCTATTGATTATGCATTTGTTACGCTATGAATGCCGTGTTTACTGTTGAGCGTTGCATAAATACTGATATATATATATATATATATATAATAGGATTACATAAACATAACACTAAGTACAAATGATTTTGAATTCCGTCCACGCATTTAGAAAATATTATGTATATTAATTGAAAGTGCGCTTACAGTAACTACAACCTATGCATGTTTTATGTAAGATATCTTTTCTGATTTGCTGTTTTTACAGTTAATGTGCCTTAAAATAATTTTTGATATTTGTGCAATACGCACTATAGTTAAGGTACTAATTTTGAACCAATACTTTTAATCAATTCTTAAGACTTGAAGCTATTCATGTCTTCAGCTAAAATTCAGATACTTTTTAAAACTCTCTATTTAACAAATACATGATTTTTCCCAAATAGTTTTACAATGTCCAACTGGTTACAGCTTTTTGTTGCTTTATCGTCTGTTGTGCTTTGAATTTTATTTTACTTTTAATTATCGTCTGCAATGCAAAAAATTCGTCTTAATATCTTGTTTTATTTATCGTCTGCACATTCTATTGTTTTTTGCAACGGCAACAGCAAAAGAAATGATACGGAACAGTTTAGTTATTCAAATGGAACTGTGAATGTGGATTTTTCTTTCCCTATGTTGGAGGAGTGGAGGAGAACATAATTTATACTGTAAACATAATTATGAAACTAAAAATCTTCTTTTATAAAACTGATTTATTTATTGAAGTATAAATTGAAGTAAAAAAATATATACTTAAAATATACCGTCAGCTCAGTTATTTAGGGCGGTAACTTACTACAAAATACCTTAGCTTTGCCATCAATCTTTGAGTTGAACCGCACCATTGCTGCGGTCACTCATCTGGTTTGCAAATTCTGCATTAACTACCAGTTTGTTTGGCTCTCTTGGCTCCCTTAAGAGATTTTTCGCCTCCAGCTCATGTGATTCCTATTCCGGGCTGATGAGTGCTAGAAAAAGCACGAAACTGCAGTCCTCGAATGAATAACTGAGCTGGCGGTGTATTTTAAGTATTTCTGCCTTAGCCCAGGCTTTAGGGCGGTAACTTACTACAAAAAAAAATATATATTTAGATTGAATTTCCTGCAATGAAAAAGGAAGAACACCAACTGTTTTAAATACAACAACGTTGTATATCTTTCAAAATAGCGAAATTAAACATGCTTCGAACTCTTGTAAATTCTGAAAATATCCTCTCGATATTACATACACAACTTTATACTTATGCATCTAATTCATTTAATTCAGAAATTTAAATAATTTCACATTTCGTCCACTTCCGGACCCGAATGGCCCCTATTTTCATTCAATACGACGTCGAAGCATTGGGGCAAGAACTCGAATTTCACCTTCGGGAAAGGGTACACCCGAAATCCCACTTTTGTTCCTTTGATCCCTAAGTCCCACGTGTTTAATCTTTTCGAATACGTTTACCCTCTCAATATTTCATTCGCGATTGTATTCTGGCATTCGGGGTAGAGGCCAGCCAGCTGCAACTTTTATTAAGAACTTTAATCACGTGTTTCAAACTAAAACGTCCAAGATGCATGCCTTTGGATTAAGTTAGTGGATTAAAATAGCTCTTTTCATATAATTCTTAGTTTTGAGCTTTTGTATGTTGAATGAAAATTGTTCATCGTCGATGTTAGGGTCCATTCTTTCAGCCGTTAATTCAAAATCAAATATTTCAGAATTAACTCTAAAGACGTGGTAGTTTAAAGCATGGAATGTAATTTTATTCGATTAAAAATATTACTTTTTGTGCATAGAATAAAAGTCAGTTCAGATATGAAAATCTAGCTCTTTTAAGCCAAATTATAATAAGAAATAGTAAAGATAAATTGCATTATAAAATCAAACGTTCGGGGAAACTGCAAAAGTTCTAACATGTTCTTTAAATTCTTTTCTTCACGATCTTTAAAGAAGGATAAAAATGTATGAATCTGAAATAACAAAGATGACTTACCTTTTTTCAAAATTAATAAATAAATTGGCAATCTGTTTTGAAAATTAAGGTCCACATGAAAAGAACAATGTATTTTAAAATTAAACTTGCACTGAAACCTTATTCTTTATTTTTGTCAATAAATGTGTGCAATCAAAAAAGGTGGAAAATTTTCAATTTTTTTTTCATGGGGGCAAAGTGAAAATAAAATGGTTTTCGATCTAAATAGTTTCTATCTAATTAATAAAACTGTTTCTGATCAAAAAAAAAAGTATAACTAAAATAATCTTTACTAATAATCAAGTCCAGATCTCTGTATGAATGTCTGAATCTCTGTGACGCGCATAGCACCTAGACCGTTCGGCCGGTTTCAGGAAATTTGGCACAAAATTAATTGGCAGCAAGGTAATGTGCAGGTGCACACTAATTTTTCAAAAACGAAGCAATTTTTCAAAAATTCGATTTGTTCTTTTTTTTTATTTCAACTTAAAGCTCATTTTTTACATTAATTTGAACGGGGGAGAAATATTTCATTCATATTTTTAAGTTTCAGATCATTCGAACGCTTGAAATTTTTTGCATCAAATGAAGTTTGTTCTAAGTTTCTTCGAGAATTCGGAGAGCTACAGGAATTGTTTAAGAAAACAAACCTCCAAGGTTTACCTTAAGCAATCGAAACGATTCTAAATGATTAAGCTCGAGAATAAAATAAAATATTAAAGATAATTTCTGTTTTGATATTAAATTCCATTCAACTTTTGTTTGTTAAAATGGTTATGTCTTTTATTCACTTTGATTGGTTCTTTTTTTCTTTTCTTTTGTTTTAAACATTTTCAAAAACGTACTTATTTTTGCAATTCACAACTCCGGAGCTCGAGTATGCTGCCTTGCGGTGATTAACAATACAACTGAAAAAGGTAAAACATTCCGTTCCACATGTTTTCTTTGGTTTAAATTACAGGCTTTGCACAGTTAATGATGTAATGTAATTTCAGAAGAATAGAAAAAAAAAAGCTTCCCACAAACACGACGAAATATTACTGTCAATCACTAAGCTTCAAAGTAAGTTATAAGTTACTGCCATAGACTAATAATAAGAATCGACCGAGCTATGGCAACCCTTTTGCTGCACATAAACCAAACCATGTGACTGGTGGATATCCTAGCAACAGCGGGCGTTGGTCGTAGCAGACGATCAACGCCCGCGCGAAATAAAATAAATAGAATTGATGGAACACTGAAGAATTATCTTTTATGGGGTCCGATTTATAAATTTGTTACTCTAAGTTGTAAATATTTTGTTAATATAGTGAGTTTTTCGTTTAGATAGTATTGTGCATTTTCTTTAGTCAATTTCAATAACTCTCTAAGCAATTAAAAATGCAAGCGCCCAAAACGAATCGGCAAACGGTAAGATTTTTACCTACAATTTTAACTTAAGATACCGATTAGTACATTTTTGCGTTAACGCAAAACGTTTTCGCCATTACGTTCACGCTAACGCTGACGTAGCAGTTCCAAATGAAATAAAAGTTACTGAAAACTGTGATCAAAAACTAATTACTAATGTCAAAGTAATGCATAACTAAAAGAAAAACAGTTCAATCTCTGCACCTGGAAAAAAATTATAATGAAAACACATTACTTCTTAAATAACGCGTCAAGTGCCAAACTATAGACAATGTTGCCATCTAGCAACCATGCTGCCAAAGTTTTCGCCAAGCCTCCCACTAGTCACATGATGTATCGATGAACCAATTTTTTCATCAGCAAGTCTGGGAAAGCTCGGTCTACTCTTATTATTAGTCTATGGTTACGGCATTTGTTTGTTTTACCTTTTTTGTCCGCCATTAGACATTGACTGCAGCGCCTCCATAGTTTATTGGAGTTGCGAATCCAAATCCTTTTCTTTTATTGTAAAAAAAATATAATTAATTATTTTAACTGTTAAAAAAATCGTCTGCTTTTTTCTTAGATTTTATGGAATTATGTTCAGTAAATTATTAAAATATTGCTATTGCAATGCTCTGTGTTTAATTTTGGAAAAATTTCCTGTCTCGCGATTTAAGCAAGAAAGGGAAACTTTCTTCCTACTTTTAAAATATGTCTAAGGCTTGCTTCTGTTAAGCTACATGCTAAGCTTATAAATCTGCCAAAAATATGAAGAGATCTTGAAAAAAAACAAAAACAAAAAACGCACAGTTGACGCTAGTTAATGAACAAATGAATAGCTAGTGAAACAATAAAGGAATAAGTAAGTAAATTAATTGTTTTATGTATGATAATTAATGAATGAGCGAATAAAATAGTGAATGAATAAGAAAATAGGTAAATGAATGAATAAATAAGCGAATTTTCAAATAATGAATGAATGCAAATAGTGTAACTGGTTAATGAGTGCATTAACTAAATTATAAATTTATTAAAACACTAATGAGTACATTGATGTTTTAATAAACATTTTAATAAGTAAATAAAATGAACTATTTCACTTTGCCCGCATGCACTTGACTAATTAAATAAAGTATTTTTTTAAATGCCTGATAATAATCAAATAAATACCAAATTGAATATCCGTAGTTCTCAATGACTATTAAAACTGTTAATAATTGAAATATTTTCATTTTACAATAACACAAATAATTTTTGACGTACAGCGAAATGCATCAATTTTTGAAAATTACTTGTATCCTCATATGCTTTGATCTTCAGAAATTACTTTTCTCTGTCTGGTGTGGCGTACATGTGTTACTACATAGTTAAAATATTACCCGATATAGGTGGTACTAAAAACACGGCAAATATTTCACTATTTCACTTGGCTGCACAATCCCCTGCATTTGGAGGGTAATCCAAAAGAAAACAGTACGTGTCGTTGTGTCAGGCCATGAATCGTAAAAATGGAGTAGGAATTGAGAAGAAGGGGTGGGGGGGGGGGGGGTAAACGCGATCGGTGACAGTGCAATGCCATTATTACAATCACGCAAAAACGATAAAAAATGGTGTAAAAGAACTATTCTAGAAAAAAATGTAAGATAAGTACGGAATAAATTTATCTGATCTAAACTAAACGAATGACTCTTCTGTGAAGCAAAAATTTAGCTGATTTAGTATGGCTAATTTTAATCAAAATGAAAACAATGGTAGTTTTATTGCAAAATCTAACTACCGATTGAAAAATATCGTGCTAAAGTTATAACAACGAGAAAAAATAAAATCTACGTTTACAAACTTTTAGACGTTGCAAAAAAAAAAAAAAAAAAAAATTAGTTTTTATTTGTTTTTTAAGTTTGTTATAAGTAATATTTCATAATTAAAAGCTAATACAAAACAGCTTGTTACGGACTCTAGAGACTGTGTTTAGCTACCAGTGTGTTAAACTCATCTAATATATAAGAGGTTTGCTGTCTCCAGCTCTGTTATGGTTGCTGCTGACTGATGATACATAATAAGGGTGAAATTTCAGTCTCTGAATGCAGTTACGAGCTGTTTGGTTCTACTACCCAATGTAACTGAGTAGGTTTAGTTTTAAAGACTAATTTCGTGTTTAGTTAAATTAGTGTTTTATTTAGGATTCGGTGGGTTGTCATTTACGTTAGGTAGAGCTTATAGGAGGTCCCGACTTCAAAAGGTTTTTAAAAATTAAGAGCTCGTACATAATTAGTCAGGTATTTAAAATAATTCAACGCATAGTAATTAAAATCAGTGTTTATTTTATAATTGGGTGTTTAGTTTAGTGGATTTTTGTACTGGAATAGCAAAATAAATTTCATTTCCAGTTTCGAGTAGGAAATAGTATGCAAGTGTAATCGGTTATTTTTTGCTTTTTAGTTCCTTAGTGTTTTTTTTTTATTTAAAAGTAATTTATTTTACGCAACACTTTTCATCCCTAAATCGTATCGGGGACGTGCAATGTACTTGGTTTCAACAATGAAAATGATTACGGATTATGATTAATAACACTAATAACAAAATCAATGAAATATGTAGTTTAAATATATCATTACAATGTTTTAATTAGTTATTTTTTAAACACCTTGAGCATGTTGAAAAAGATAAGGTACTTAGTATTTAAAAAAACCCCGAGAACGTAGATTATTTTTTCGACATTAAAAGTTTATGGATGAACAAAATAAAAAAGAAGAGGAATTTTAATATCTTTCGTCCAAACTTCTTCAGCAATTACGATTTTTGTCTGACTGATAGCGAAGAAGTTCCCCGTCTGAAGTCGTCTCACAAACAACAACAAGAGGCAAAACAACAATAAAACACGAAATAGAAAAAATATTTTTCCTCCTCATCCTCCCCTGCTTTCGACACATGCGCGAAACACTCTTCGCCATCCTGACATGCCCTCTTTTAAGACTTCGTCGACGAATGGCGTTTAGTGCCTGGCCGCACTTCACTTGAAGCGGTTGTGTTGTCGGAAGGCTGCTGCTGAAAATCTTCCGCGCTCAGGGATTTCGAGCGGATCGTATCAAGTCGCAGTTTTTTTTCTCAATTCTTTGGCAGCGAGAAAATGAATAATTAATTTGAAAAGTCGTCTGCTCACTTCGGACGGTTGCGAACTGTTCAGAGTTTTATTCTTTGCTCCGGTGTGGTGGTGGAGATCGCGTAAGTTTCGGAAAGTGAAGTGAAGAAAGTTTGTTTAATTTTAATTAGTGACTCCTTTCGTGTGAACTGAACCTACTTTTGCCCATGCCCTTGGGTAAGTATAGCAAAGTCTTTCCGTACGTAGAACGTAACTGAAATTGTATTGTTTTTTACTTCACCGTCTGTTCTATTTTCGTCATGTTCTGGGAATAAGGGATGACGTACCTCAATAGACGAGCAGAAAACTTTTTTTTTTCCTCTCGTTCGAAAACATCTCTGACAGTAGATACACGAGCGGGATTCGATGCTAGCTGTCAAATAAATTCAAGGTAGTTAGGTATCAAGTAAAGTTTACCTGGAGTAAGCAGTTCTTTACACTGGAGTTGCCAGGAATATAAAACTTGTTGCACATCTAAAAAAAAATGTTAATTTGGTGGGAAGTGATTTTTATTATGTAGAGCAATTTGTTCATGAAGCTTGGCGTAAAAAATCCTTAAAACCTATATTTAATGCATTCACTGTAACAGATAAAACTTGTTTCAGGAACAATTCATACTTAAGTCTTTCGATTGTTATTTTTTCGGTGCTAGGCTCCAAAATTTACAATACAGCAGAAAATTTGTTGTTTCCAAAATTTTACGTTTGAAAGTTATTTTAAACATTTTAAATGATCGATGGTTTATTTAAATTATGCTATAAGACTGAAAAAGGTTTGTACATAAAGTATAAATATTTATACACTTGAGTTTTTGACAATCTACACGTATAATTTCTTGAGCTTTTGATATTTTTTTCGGAAAAAACTTGAACCCTTACACTTTCAAAGTATTAGGTGATACATATGATGTTATTTATAGTTTGATATCCATGCATTTCGGTGCGATTATAATGTGCTTCAGTGTTTGTTTTCTGGGGTGATGAAGTTAACTTGAGCGCGTATTGTATGGAAATTTTGTTATCTTGACATTAATGCAAATATTCGACCTATAAGGCAAAATTTGCTTCAATGTTTGATTTATAGAATAATTAGGTCTCTTTTCTTGATTTTTGCCTCTTAAAAAGAAGTTACTTTAAACTGTCGTGCGTGAATACACTGTATAAAATCCTTCAATTAAAAATATACCTCTTAAAAACGCGTTTAACGGTAAGCATAAAACAACAGCAAAAGAAGAAAAAACTAATAGAAAACTAAACTCACAAAAGTAGGCAACTTAATTTTCTTTCAGAAAACGTGAAAACCCGAACTTTTTAAATAAAATTTTAAGACCAAATTAGAATCACGACACTAGAACCATCATTAATTAAACGGCATTTATTAGAATGTTTTCACGTATTATTTAGAGCTTAGAGCATTTATAATAGCGCATTCCTTGTGAATGGCACATTTTCAGGCACATTTTTATAAGAAGATAAGACTTCATTCTCGTAAATAATCTCTGAACAAATTTTTAACCTTATTAACATTTAGAAAATTTTGAATTCCTTTTTTAGCGTTAAATGCAATGAACTTTAACATAATATATTCCTTCTCAACTACTGTTATGACTTGTCTTTTTTTAACATAAGTGTTCGTCCTGCATTAGTTCTGAAAATTAAAATATAACGACATGAATGCTATGCACAAAGTTTAAATTTTAAAAAGTGCAACCTTAATTGCTTTATGAACAACTAAAAAAAACCCCAAAATTTTATGAATTTGTTAAATTACACAAAACAATGTTTTTTAAAAGTTAAAATTTTAAAAACCAGCATCGACAAAATTATGAAAAACCAAGTACTATGCTATGAATCATATTTTATGGTGCTATTATATTTTACAAATGTACGGTTGTTTTCCGGACTTTATGCATTTATTAGAAATTCTTGATAAGCCTATTTCATAGTTTTGCGTTTAATTCTCACTCCTGTTTGCAATATTATATCGACAATGAATCGCATCTGTTGTACAGCGTTGGGTCTAAAACCTTCAATTTATCAAGTGAATTAATTAAAAAAATTCATTCGCGAAATTTCGTATATCACACATAATGCACATGCTAAAACTTCTAAATGGATATACGAGCCAAAAGATATAACAATTTTTGTACAACTGATTTTGTTTAAAAATTTCGATACTACTACAAGTCAGTTATAATTATGTTTTAAAAACTATCTTACGCCTTCTTGTGCCCCATACACAAGGTGGTTAGTTGTAACATTTTGAAAAAACTGCTTGTCAACAAGTTGACTGTTGTGTTTCGTCGTGTTCACACGAGTCAACTTAGTTGCGATTCCTTCACTTTTCTACCTGGTTACACATCCTGATAACCCGCTCGTATGAAAGTTAATTCAACTGAGTTGCCTCATGAGCAAGTGGCTTCAAAGGTCGAGGAATGCATTTTTAAATGTTTTATTATACTTACTATATCCCATTAGAGTTTGGTTAGGACAAGCTCTTTCATCGTTGCCAAAAATAAAATTGAATAATAGAAATAATAATGTTAACTGTTAGTGAAGTTAACAAATTAATATCAAGGTTGAACTCAAGCATGCACATAATTGCGTATTTTAGTTTTTTTGAAAGTTGACAACCCTTTCAAATAAACCAGATTTTCTCATTCTTTCTTCGAATTTTGTTATCAATTTAAACACATTTTTAAAAGCGTTCTTTCAACATATACTTGAAGTTTAGCATCTTAAATAAAGCTTTTCAAACGGTAGCTGAAAAATTTACATTCAACATCTTGATTCCTAAATTTTACATTTTTCAGGTTTAACTAATTTCTCACATTTAATGCTTGAAGTTTCAGTGCTTAAGTTTATCGACTTCTATCGAGTTTGTCGATTTTCCCTTGCAAGACAAATGACTCTTCTCGTTCTTAGGAAACACAAACATCTTTCTTTTAAAGCTGCTTGTGTTCCATCGTGCAAGAGATATTATGGCTTTTAATCACCTGATTAAGTACTCTAATCAATATGAGAGAGCTGATTTATTGCCCTTATCGAACTTGTTATTCGACGTTAAGGAGAAGAAAATTGCTATTACCTTTTAATCTTCTAAATTAAAATGTAAACCAAATATTCTATGAGTAAATCATAATGGAAAGTTTCCTTTCTAAACTTAAAAAAAAAGTATAACAACGAAAATCTGTTTGAGGAAATATATCGATATGCCGTGACTTTGTTGAGTTGCTAAAAAAAAATCATTATCTTCATATAAATAATAGCCAATGATCGAGTAACCCGCACGCTTCAGCAATGAAACTCGCGCCACGGCATGATAACTTAATAATATGTTTTGGTAATGTTTAACATGCAGGGAAAGGCTTTATTATGACAAGGTTGAATTAGATCCGGCAACTTAACAGTTTTACTGGTGAGACTCATTTCATGGGTATGAAAAAACGACAAAAATGGTCAACAATGAACGCTACATACTGGAATTGGGGCTACAATTTCAACTATCAAAATATCACCAAACAGGCAATGGCTTCGTTTAAATTTAGAAGCAATTTTCACCCGTCATACCTTGACGGGCGACTTTCTAGTTTTGTAACTAATAACTGCAAGTATTACAACTGTAAATAAAAATAAATAACATATAAGCTCACATTTCCTATGCAATGCCAGATTTATCTTAACTGCGGTCTAGGTTTCAGGCCTGGAGGGTGCTGCTATCTAAATATATTTCTTTTGAGCTGTAGTATATACATAAAAGACTGATTGAATAACAGTAACGTTTATGTTTTGTTTTGCAACAAAAGGCAGGAAGAAAACATTGCGAATATTTTCGGGAAATTTGATAAGTAATTTTGGGAATACCACCTGGAGCAAATCGTCAGTATTGATATTGATTTAACATCTCATGATTGTAGAATATGTCTGGTGTTTCTGCAAATGCCTAACTGGTTTATGACTCTGATGATTTTATTAAGTACTAGCGGTACCCTCACGGCTTTATCCGTAGCAGAAGATTAAAAGATCATTTGGTTCTTCTGTATATTTTATATTTACAAATAATGAATGATAAATTTCTCGCCAATATGCAAAGTTAATTTTGTCGTTCATGTAATGCTAATTTGTTCGTCCATGTTATGGTATTTACATCGTCCATGTTATGGTAATTCGCTCGATATTGCTGCAGAGGAATTAAATCCACCAATGGTTACTTAATTGGAACAGAAAAGAGTTGAAAAAGAACAAAATCGAAGTTTCAAAAAATTTTGAAAAAAAAAAAAAAAAAATAGAACCGACTTCAAAATTGCTCTAAAAAGTGAAAAATAATTTTATTCATTAAACACCATCGATAATACTTTTAAACATAATTTTTGAAGTTGGCGCAAAAACAAAAAGTAAAATCCATTGTAACCATGCTTCGTTCATATTTTTATCAAAAAATCATTCACAGCCATAACTCAACTACAAGTATAAATTTAACCACGTCCAGTTTCTTCACTACCACATGCATTACGCATTGATGACAGCATATTTGAGTAACGATGTAAATGTTTCGTTCCTAAGTTTGAATGATTTTTTGATAAAAATATGAACGAAGCATGGTTACAATGGATTTTACTTTTTGTTTTTGCGCCAACTTCAAAAATTATGTTTAAAAGTATTATCGATGGTGTTTAATGAATAAAATTATTTTTCACTTTTTAGAGCAATTTTGAAGTCGGTTCTATTTTTTTTTTTTTTTTTCAAATTTTTTTTTATTTGATTCTTTTTAGTGTAAATGTAGATATTTCAGTAAAAGTAAGAAGTTACCTAGTAAGAAGTGCGGCTCTATATCACTGTATTGCTTTAGAAAAGCCTTTATTCAAAATTATCATTACAATTACAGCTATATGGCACCAAACTTTTATAACAATGAGTTTCATATTGTCGCGTAGATGAAGATAGCGAAGACAATGTGAAAGCCAAATGAAGCGAATACTCGTTAGTCTCAACTCGAGATCTTTATTCAGAACCACGAATGAACGTTACATCTCCTTATATACAACTTGAAAAAGTGCTGGAACTTTCCAGACTTGAAAAGATACAGAAATTAATAGAACATTCGAGAAAATACGGGAAACAGTAGAAACGAAATTTTAGTAAAATTCACTTTGTCCTAGTCGGGATTTGAACCCGGGTTGCTCGTGTGGGAGACGAGAATTCTACCACTGAGCCACCGTTATCCACGGATGAACAGTGCGAACTTCGCTACAGTATCATTTTAATCATTTAATAGGGAAATTTACTGTTTTTTGCCCATAACTTTTTTTTAAAGAACAAATATGGTCAAACAAAGTAATGGGACCTAAGTTAAGCCATCCTTTATCCATTAAAAAAAGAATCATCGAAATCGGTTCACTAGGTGAGACGCTATGAGTGGACAAAAAAAAAAAAAAAAAAAAAAAAAAAAAACATACGGTATGAACTGATAACCGCCTCCTTTTTGAAGTCGGTTAAAAAATCGCTTCGAGGTGCTCACCCCGATGCTATGAACTAATTTTGTGCCCAATTTCATTAAATTCGGCCGGACAGACACAGACTTTCAGCTTTATTATTAGTAAAGATTTTCACCTTCAGAAGTAAAAAGCTAAAAGAAATAAAGAAGTATGAGTTTCAACTAAAATCACAAGTTTATCAGTCATTTTTAATTAATGTGAGAAATTTTAGCTTCTTTTTTATATTCTTGTCTTAAAAAAATTAGTTTGCCTTTTATATTTAAAGCTCATAAAAGTTGATATATGATCAATAAAACTTGACATAGATACTTTATTCTTGTACCCGTAGTCTGATTAATTTTTAAAATTTGAACATCTAGCACAAAAGTAAACTTATCAGCATAAGCATGTTCACATGGACAAACCGGTTGCATCTGTCATTTAATTTGAGGACACAAGTGGTTATTGCGGTGATTGTCCATATGGTATTTTCATTAGTTTCATCAACCGGTAGCTCCATTAGAACGTGCCTAGTTATTGTTCGTTTTTCAAAAGAAGCCACTTGACTCGTCACGTGGTATCCGATGATTCTATTTCGCTGTTTTTCGGCAGATGGTATATTCGGATCATAGCATTTTGTTGTAAAAGCAACGGTTTTAAAATGTAAGAATAACTAAAATGACGACAGACAAGTGAAGCAAGTGAAATAAAGGACACGGACTTTTTTCACCATTAAAATGCACGCCCAAGTTAGGACTGTCTGGTTGTCTCCGTTAGAAGCGCGTGGATTGCGTACCGATCACCCCCGCGTAAAATGGTACTCTGCGTTCAAGGGGGCGTGGCGAAGTGCCTTCTCGTGAAAGACGCCTGGTCATCAGCTAACCGATTACTCTATCCAAAGCTACCCCAAGGAGTCAACTATGAGTGGACAGTAACTGTCATATGCATACTAACATTAGTTTAAAAAAATTAACTTTTTTTCGTTATAGAGTTGAGACAATCTTTCAACTGTTTCAGGAACTATAATGCTCATTAGGGTGGGCCGATTTGTTTTTCACATGTCGTAATGAACCAAAAAAATCCGAAATGCTAAGAAAATGAGTGTATCAAAAGAAGTAATATCTTCCGTTCGCGCATGTGCCCCATATTTGTCGAAATTCGGTAAAATTCACAACTTAACGATATTTCTTTTATTATTTTTGAAGTTCGTTTTCTCAAATGTAGTAGTTCAATTTCGTATGTATTGGAGTCATAAAATGTAATACTTCAGTTCAATTTAAGTCGATCAACATCTTCCAGCCGCGCATGTACTTGAAATTAACCGAGATTTGAAAAACTACTTCTTTACGATATTTTTTCCCCTTTTAATTAGAATGATTGAACGCAAAAACTTTAGTTGACTCTCCCTTGAACCGATAAGGATTAAGTAAAAATAATGATTCCTATTGGTAAATGTGTTTTGCTGGCACAACGGTTGTAAACTCTAATAGTTTCTCGCACTCTCGTAAGCTGCCATCCTGCTGCGGTCTTTGCACTGCATGAACGCACTTATTTCTCGTGTTGTGTGTGTTTCAGTTATTCTAGTAAATAAGTTGTTCTGGCTCCGGCTCGTTTCGCTCGCCAACCCCGTTCGCCACCTGCAGTGGTTCAATGTCACCCTGTGATAATTGATGATTTTAATGCTTTTACCTATGACTGTACTCAAGCCATCCTAGATGTCTGGTCTCAAAAGGTTCAGAGGGATCAAATAGGGTGGAATAGCTTTTCCTAGATGTCCTTTATGCAGTGGTATCGGTATTGACCTGGTAGACATTGACAGACCGGAGGAAATAGGGTATCAGACATACACATACACAAGAACAGACAGACGTCCACAGAAATTAATAATATATACCAGTCCAAAACTGGGTGCCTTAGGAGAAAGCGAAGGGTGCTCTAGGGTCTAGGTGTCCATTGCATCAACTCAAGCGTATGTAATAGAGATCGAGTAGCGTACTGTGAGAAAATTCTAATTCTGCAAAGGGTGCTTCGAATCGGAAAAGTTTGGAACCCCTGATACAGACTATTTTAATTTCCGCTCTTAAGAAAATCACTAGGCAAGTGTTTGATTGTCTTTTGTTTGGTTTACTAAAAGAATTTTCATCAAACATGCTTCCTTCTGGAGAGAACGTAATGCAATGCTTTTCACTGAAGATAGATAACTTGTCGCTTAAAGATAATCGTAAAAGCGTCAAAGATTCATAAATTACCTTTAAGTTAAGCTCTACACTCTAAGGTTTCCCGTACTTACAATTACAAATGGCTTAACCGGTTGGGTGGGGAAGCAAAACTGGATCAAAAAACAGAGGAGATGAAAGTTCTGGGTTTTTTTATTTAGACCAGGAGTCGAGCAACCTCAGAATGCAAAGCTTGTCAGTTTTACTTCTTCGCCAAGGGTCTTCAACAAGGGTCATTTGTTCGCAGTCGGACTATATTTTATTTGAGGTTGTACAATCATAGTTGAGCGTAATGTCAAATTCACATATCAGATGCTTTGTTCCAAATGCTGCCGGTCACTTGTAAGCTACTGTCCAATCTCTGATTGTATGGAATTTTCAAACGTACACATAAGACGAATCTATCTGAATGAGGGAGAAAAGTAAAAATTTTTGATACCAGTATTCCGCTCATTTGAACGAGACTGCTTCTGCAAAAGCTGGCATCGCTAAAAAATAATAGATTCGTTCATTTCCAGCTATAAAACGGATGTTTGTCTTTCCATACAATCCGTGGTCAGACAGTACTACGTTAACAAGAGTATCATTTGTGTTTCAAACTTGTTAAAATTTCTGATCAAACGGACCATATATTTATCCCGCATACATGATTTTCGTACGCTGGTAAATTAATCATGTAGCGTATTTATAAATTGCACGATTCTCACATAACTTATCCGTGGAGTAGATACTTTCGGGAACAAACCAATTATTTTTTCTATTGCTGGCAATTTGAGAAATACTGACGCTTTTGCTTTAACTTTAATCTGGGGTCGTGGTGGACTGATCGGCAAGACATTGGACTTGGGACCGGAGGGTCTCTGGTTCCTCGGGATCCTCGCTGGTCGAAGATCCACCGTCGTCATTAATGGTGATTAGGCGACGTTAAATATGCTCGTGGTCACAATGTCTTCCAAGTGAAACGATACCTCTGGAGGTGCCAGACCAGAAAGTTATTCGACTCCTGGCCTGGTTCTAAATTCTCGAACTGTCCATAGATGGCACCACCATCTATTGTGTTGTCTTCTGAAGACATGGCGCCTGGCACGCAGTCCTTCATAGTTTGAGGGCCAGAGGTCCCTTTGATACTGATAGTGAACTTTAATCTGCGAGTCGAATCTCTCTAACGAAGAACATTGAATTGCGTCTTCACCAGAAAAAAAAAAGCATGCTTGATGAGAAATCCTCATATATTTAATAAGAATTTCACTGATAGAGTAACGCTTCTGACATCATTAACAATGAAACTCACACCACGGCGCGATAATTTGATAATATTTTTTGGTAATATTTGAAATGCAGGTGAAGGTGTTTATGGTTAATCCACTGGAGTTAGGGTTACAATTTTAACTATTAAAATATCACCAAACAGGCAATTGCTTCGTTCAAATGTAGAAGCAATTTTCACCCGTCTTACCTTGACAGGTGATTTAATAGTCTTGAATGAAATAAAGGTGAATCGGAAAAAGGTAAATCAAACACATGCCCAGTGATTTTGTTCTTAAGTGCAGACATCAAGCGAGCTTAGTTACCTTATTATTCTTTTAAAATCTGAAAAGTGTTTTCTCTTGGTTGTTAGCGAAAATTTCGATTTCAGTAAGCAGTATTGTTTGTCTAGTGTATAAAAATGTTATATGAGGAAATAACATTTGAAATAGAAACTTAATTTGGAGTAATTGGAGTTAGAAAGTTATCGATTTCATTTAAATTAGAAAACGAGCAGCTTTCACGTAAATAAAAACTAACACAATAAAAAAATCAATATTTTCAACGCCAAACCAAGTTTTTCCTATGTGTTTTCAAAAACTAATTAAACATATATACATTTTGATATTGCTGTGTTATCCTTATTTCATTGATCTTTGAATATAACGCCCTGAAAGTTTAATAAAAAATACTAAAAATGGACGAAAAAAACTTGAGCTCATCATATTTGAAGTAAAATTCTTGAATGTTTATCAAAATAATTATGCAGCCTCTAAAAATCTAGGATCAAAAGCCGGAAAAAGTCTTTGGTGCTAAGAATTTTAGTTAAATTAAAAGTAAAACAGTTAAATTAACCTTTAAAAAAGCATCTTAAGCTAAAGCTTCACCATAATTAAGTAAAAACTACTGAGGTTTGTAAAATATAATCGCTTTTCTACTTCAAGTTAAAGTAATTTTCCTTTCTGTGTCTCATTTTAAAGTAATTACGAGAAAAGAGAAAGTAATCGAAATTCTGGCATTGCTTTGAAGCTATGACTTGGTCCTAAGTAATTATTTTATTTTAAATAGAAACATCAAAAAATTTAAAAGAAAAAAAAATCACGGATAAATAAAAAAGAATAGATCAAGGAAAATCTATTTTGAATAATAAAAACAATTTAAAACCCCAAATGCTTTCTTGATAACGTAAATGCGAAAATATTTCAAAAGCAATAACCATTATTTGCTCCTCAATGCTTTTCGTAGCTTAAAAATGAGTTTATCCCCAATTTTGCGGACAGTGAAATCCCCCCCCCTTCATATATCAAAATGTATGATTGAAACTGAAAAAAAAGGGGGGGGGGGAATTCGCGTCGGTGACACTGGGGGAACATCTAAATATGTTGCATGATATAGTCCTCTCTAAACGACTTTTCATCAAAATATTTTCAAAATAAGAATAATAAGTAAAACCACAATAACATATGTCAAGTAAAATAAGTTAGATAGCTATTGTCGGATGTCTTTTCATCCATAAGCTCATTTCTTTTGCATTGAAAAAGCCGTTCCTTGTAACGCCGAAACACGCGTCTGCAGTTATCTGCAATTTATGCTGTTTGATGTTGTTATTTCTCACAATACATTAAAATATACTTTTCAGTAATACGAAGCATCACCAAAACGAAAGAGCACCGTGCGAAAAGCATTCTGATTCATGATACTATGCATAGTGATGCAGTATGTTTCTAAATTCCCAATTTCTATGCTTAGTAGAAAAAAATGTTTTGATTTCTTTGCTTTCTGGGAATAACCGTAAAATATTTTGAATTTTTCTTAAAAATAAATTTGGAGTTTCGTGTTATACCGATTTTATTCTGACTTCTCTAGAAGTCGTTATATCAGAAGATTACCGTATCAAATCAATTGAGTTAAATGTATTTAAATAATTTCCTGCTCTTCTATTTGGCATTACTCAAAAAGGCACGATATGCGTAATGAAAAAGGCATAATTCGTAAAAATAGAATTTCTAGTTTTAAGTTAAAAACAATTGAAAAAGGAAAAAAGGATGTGTTTTTCTGTAAATTTTATAGTATTAATTGTTGTATTAAGAAAACAGCATATTGTACTATATGCACACTGCTAAATTATAACTTATAACAAAATTGGCAAACAAGATCCAAAAAGGCAGTCAAAAGGAGGGAAAACGCACATTCAAGAAAAAAATATCAGTAACGTTTTATCGCACAATATTTGCTGATTACTGTATACACGCGTTTCGGGGTTTCAGGAAACCCCTTTATCATTGCAAAATAGTGAGGTAAATGATTTTACCGGATATCCTAACACCCAAAAAGCTCACTATTTTGCATTTTAAAAAGGGGTTTCCTGAAACCTCAAAACACGTGTATGCAGTAATATGCTAATTTTGTGCGATGAAACGTTGATTTCCTTTTAAAATCAGTTTTAGTTATTTTTTAAGTCTTCAAAACATTAATCATGGACGCTCTGATCAGCTGAGAAAGCTCGAACAAAGTTAAAAAAAAAAACTTTTTGACTGATGTGAAAATCAAAAACATGCAAATATTTTCGTTTATAATGGAAATAGCAAAGTACTAAAAAAAATCTTACTACTAACTCATGTTGAACTATAATTTAGAATTTATTAATGTTTATGATTGTCTTTTGTAATTTACGTTGTACGTGCGACTTTATTTTATTTAAGGTTTGTTATGCATGTGTGTGTTCTGTTAATAAAATCTTACCTAAAAAAATCTTAGTATTTTTTGTGCACATCTATTGCAAAGTACAGTGATACAAGTACAATTCCTCTCCTTTCGTAATGGGGTTCTTTCCTTAAGTCAAAAATAGTACTTTTTGTCACTGAAATTGATAGAATAAGCAAAAAAAAAAAAAATACCAATAACATTGACTCGGAAAATACTTTCATTTTCCCAACAGTTATTTTTCAATTTCTTTTTTAAACTGTCCGATTCTTCAAACAAGGCGTGGTCTTTATGACGTCACAAATGTGCACTATGGCGCATCTTCCTACCGCATTTCCACGTTATGATAATCAAGAAGCGAATTACAATTGCGCTCTACGCTGGCTATCAACCAAATCGTTGCCAATACACGTGAGTTAAGATGCGAATTAAATATTTTGGACCAAGAATGGCAACACTGAATGGCATTTTATCATTTGTGATGTCATCGGCAGAAGCGTTAAACGATGAAAGAACGCCGATTTAAGTATTTTTTTAAAAATATTAAACTTAAAGAAATTATTTAAAAAATGACCAGATTCTGTGTTTTTAAGCATGCTCTTTCAGAAAAAAATACTTTTAAAATTTTGGAAACGACCCCATTGTTGCTATAAAAAAGGGCGGGGCAGCTTTTGATGTTCGCGTATTAATGAAACGATTATTCCTTAATAAACGCTTTCTTCCGCACAGCAAATATGTTTTCCGCGACAACACCTGTTGCGTAGTCCCTTTTTACTCTCGCAGACCTAAGGAACGTGTTGCCACTGAGCATAATTAAAAGCAGGTTCCCCAAACGCTCCGTAAATTACCCCATTTGTAACACATTCGCGAACATAATCATTTGAAGGTAAACACAAATTCACTTAACTGGGAGCGCTTTTCAAAGTGACAAATGGTCGCCTTCGGTTCGATAGGTACAAAGCGTTATTAAAGGATATTTACTTTGCAGTGTACCTTCTATTGCCGACGTTTCTGACAAACAAATTGCTTCCTCTATTTGTGTGCAGGTTCAGGGCACCTATAATTAGAATTCGTCAACTTAATGAGCGGAGGAGCCTTCCGTTTTCACTGCTCTTCAGAGTGGGATTACTCCAGAGAAGCTTTTATTCCTCCCGCCACCCCCTCAAATTTTGCGAAATAAGGACGCTTAAAACCAAAACTTTGTTAAGTTTGCATTAGAGAGGAAACTTAATTTATGGCAAATTGGTCTTACATTAAGTGAATTTGAAGTCGTGGGAACACAAATTTCGCAAAATAGACTTTTTCATTTTTGTCAAAAACTTGTCCTTAAAGGAAGACTGAAATGCTTTATTATCAAATCAAGTTTGGAAAAAGTAAAATAACATTTAAAAACATTTAATCAATCCTCACATTAAAAAAAAAAAAATCTGAAAAAGATTTATTCGATTAGTTTTACTTGAAAAGGCTACAGCCTTTTCAAGTAAAACTAATCAAATAAATCTCCAGCGAACCAGTCGTAATATACAGGCCACAAAGCAATAGGGTCAAGTCTTCCAATATAATGGTACCCCCTGAATGGCGTATCCGTGTTTTTTTTTAAATACATGCACTCACAGCTATGTATAATGTCGGAACTAGTTTTATAAAAGTTAATGTTTTGTGTTGTGATCGGTAACAGCTAGTCCTAGAGTCCCGGTAAGCCAGACCTTACTTGTTTTTTGAGTGACAAAATGTGTGAGATGGAATGGAGATAATATGCACTTTGAACACACACATGCCCGTTATCTTAGGTAGCGGGCTAATTTACAGGAACTAGGTGTTGAGTGTACGAAATAAAATTAAACCTTAAACTTATTTTCTGAGAGGTGATTTGTTTGTATATTTTACAGAACGTAGTCAATATATCCTAAACAATTCTGCCAGACACTTTGCGTCGGCGTGATGGCTTGCCAGACGCTCTAAATTTCGATTCAAAAATAGCGTAACTTTACTTTTTAAATTTGTACCTCAGAGCCAGAACAACGTAAGTCACATATTTGCTACTTTAAAGGAGAGAGGGAAAATGTTTGCCTAGCGCATGAAAGGATGGGAGGCACGCTCTTTTAACACTGGGAAAAAAAAAATTACTAATCATTTTTTTTTTTTTTACATTTTTATTTTTAAGAATGACGCTTCACATGGCTCGATGCGAAATAGGATTGATCATATAATGAATAAACGGAAAATAACACCAATAAACGGAAAATCCAATTTTTTGGACGTACGCTTGTCTGGCACTGAGGTGCAGAAATGTCAAGTGACCTAGTACTCACCACCCGACCATCTCCGACTTGGATAAACTTGGATTTAGTTTCAGACCTGCCTTAGAAATCAACATGTGCAAATTTTCAGCTTTTAAGATCCAAATTCTGAGGATCTAGGATCCCTTAAATACAGGGCTCAAGGCGGAGCAACTTTGGTTAACGCATAGCCATGTCTAGGCTAACAGCCGAATAGCCCAGGGCCGCCAGACGCAACTTATTTTCTGAGTAACTAAATGTGTGTGATAGTTAGTATGCATTTTGAACATACGCATGAGTGCTAACTTGACCGATTACCAATTTACAGGTACCGGGTGTTGGCAAAAAAATGTCAATAATTAATAACAAATTTTGCTTAGACACTTCCGTCCGCGATAATTTCTGCTAGTCACTCTAAAGATAGAAAAATGGCGTAACTTCACCTATTCTATGACAAGTAACCTAGTACTCTTCCAACTCGCCCATCTCCGATTTGGGTAAAATTTCATAGAGGTGTGGACATTTTGAAAGTAACGTATGCAAATTTTCCAATTTTGTTTTCTGATAAACTATCCAAATGGTGCTAGATTTAGATCAAGAATAAATCGAATTTGGCATTTAGTTTTTCTTTATTTTTCAGTTCTTTAACCATTATCATTGTTTTATCTTGACTAATGGATTCTATGTAGTTTCTGAACATCTTATCCTGCTCACTACTTCTATTTATTTGTGCTTTAGTGTAATTTTGTCTCAATAAAAACTGTACGAACTTAATATTCGAACTTATTTGTATTTAAAGCGGCTGATAATTAAATTTAAAAAAAAGAAGAGAAGAGTTAAATCTAAATTTGTAAGAAATTCAAGTTTTCGCATTCAAGAATTGCTATCAGGGGTTTACTCTGTTTTTCTAAAAACTGTTACAATTTTAAATACATTTCAGGCTCAAAAATATCCCCTGCTTTATTTATATGATGGCATTCAACTCAAGAATATTTACTTATAATAAAGCTGAAAGTCTGGATCTCTGTGACGTGCGTAGCGCCTAAACCACTCGACTAATTGTCATGAAATTTGGCACAAAGTTAGTTTGTAGCATGGGGTTGCGCACCTCGAAGCGATTTTTCGAAAATTCAATTTTGTTCTTTTTATATTCAAATTTTAAGACATTTTCCTGAGCAAAATTATCATAAGATGGACGAGTAAATAACCAAGTTATCTCAACGTGGAATCGTAACATGGGCAAGCCAATTGGCGAGAAATTCACCATACATTATTTGTAAATATACACCAAAAGACCTTTTAATTTTCTTCTACGGGCAAAAACGTGCGGGTACCACTAGATATCAATAAAGTGTTTAGGAATGGGGTTGTTTCTTTCAGTCAAAAGTAGTACTTTTTGTCACTGAAATTGATAGAATAAGCAAAAAAAAAAAAACATGGACTCAGAAAATACTTTCATTTTCCCAACAGTTATTTTTTAATTAATTTTTTAAAATGTCCGATTCTTCAAACAAGGCGTGGTCTCTATGACGTCACAAATGATGCACTATGGCGCATCTTTCTACCGCATTTCCACGTTATGATAATCAAGAAGCGAATTACAATTGCGTTGTACGCTTGCTAACGCGCGAGTAAAGATACGAATTAAATATTTTGAACCATGAATGGCAACACTGAATGGCATTTCATCATTTGTGATGTCATCCGCAGAAGCGTTAAACGATGAAAGAGCACCGATTTAAGTAATTTTTAAAAAATATTAAACTTAAAGAAATAATTTAAAAAATGATCAGATTCTATGTTTTTAAGCATGCTCTTTCAGAAAAAATGCTTTTAAAATTTTGGTAACTACCCAATTAAAAAGGATGTAATGAAAATAGTTGAATTTTTGTTTTCAAATAGCATTTGAAAATACAGTAAAGTTATAATTAAAGAGTATCAAAACCTATTAAGCTTTGTAGAACCTTATTAACTTTTTAATACCAATTTCTTTGTAAAACAAGTGTTTTGCAATAAATCCTATCTATTTTTACACGGTTGTTTAACTAGTAAAGAACAGTTTTTATAAGAAAGGAAACACAAAACAAATGCGCATAAAATCGTTACAGCTTCTGTGCACTTAAGCTGAAAACCAGCTTTTTGTATGTTTGCACACGTCTCACAAAAATAGCTGCTATGTTATTTGTAGCATTCATTTTATTGGTCAAGTATGATTAATTTCTAGCTGAAAGTACATAAAAAAGTATTTCCGAGTCTAAAAATTGCAAGTAACATATAGCTAACACTTAATTAAACATTATTAAAAATTTGGCTTTGCTCTTAACCTTTCATTCTACTTTTATTAAATATCTTTTGAAATAATAGAAAGTTCACAGATCGAGAAAAAGAGCTTTGATATAGTTTTGCTTTATGAAAATGCTTAATAACTCTTCTGAGAAGCATTGTTTCTCACCATTTTTTTATGTTTTGCTTTTATCCGAAAATAACTTTTAAATAGAGTATGGCTTTGTGTATCGAAATCAAGAAATCTTTTCATGCCCGAATAATTAAATCTGCATTGCAAAATTCTCTCCCCATAATGAATTTCAGGATGCAATCATTAAGAACAGAGTGCGAACTCATTAAATGCAAACCATTTTTAAAGTGATAAATGGTTTTCTTAATTTAAACATTCATAAAACGTTATTAAAATATTTTTTCCCCTTCGCTTGTTTATTTCTCTCTTATTGCACAATGATGTGATAAATGAGTGTCTTTGTCTTTTCTTAATTAAATCGCTACGCATCGGAAATTCATAGTTGAAATAAGTTATGTATATATAAAAACCAGGTTTTTTCTCTCTATTTCCAAATTTTGTATTTGCTATGAGCAATGAAAAATAGAAATATAGTAACAGCTCTTTGCATCGCGCCTCGTTATATCGTTCATGAGAATATATCGCGCTTTATCTTTGTCTCCCGAAAAAAATATGTATATACAGTAGACCCTCGTTTTACGCGGGTTTATTTTACGCGGATTCGACTATACGTGGTTTAAGATTTGACACCTTTATTTTATTTTTACGCGGATAAGTTTCGGTTTTACGCGGATGCGGCAATGCAAACAAATAACATTGTCCCCTCTTTCAAAATCTTAACTCCTAAAGATTGCAGATTACACGCAATAAACTTCATTTTGGCATGCTAATAACCGAATATAAATTCGGTTTCACGCAAGATCCTGGTAGTTGAAGTTGTCTTTCGGCGCGTGAAAATGCCTTGCCATCGATTCCCATAGCTTATTCTTGCATTTTGACAGAATTTTACGAAAATATGAAGATATTGCTTCAAGTAATTGACTACTTGCATCAGAATTTGAGCATATGTGCAGTTTTCAAAGTAATTGCCATTCTCATTGGTCAGCAACTCGATTATGCAAAATACTGTTTCTCTGTGCGAGTTGGACACCAGGGAAAAACATGAACATTGTATCAAATGAAATCGTCAAAGCGCAAACAAATATTGCAAGTGAAAAAAAAATATTCAAAACGTTCCTCTGATTTATTAAAAAGAAAAATCTTCCACCTAAGCACATAAAGTTAGAATTGACGAATTTGTTAAAGCAATGAATAAAAAAGGGGGTGGATTTCAATATTTACTGGAACAGTTCCCATTACTCACTTATGCAAAAATTGAGGAGATTATTTCCATTGACCCAGAAATAAGAAAGCTTATGAAGGAACAAAATTTTGTAGCTAGTTTAAGTGACTTGGGAAAAACAGCAGAGATTGATTTAAAAAATGTTTTGATATAATTCTTAGGAAATAATAGAAGTCCTAACTATGAAAAATTAATTAAAAACATGTTAAAAAGTTACAAAATATTAGGATGTTCAATGTCATTGAAAAATTTTTTTTTTTTTGATCTCACTAAAAAATTTTCCCTGAAATTATGGAAGCTGTGAGCGAAGAGCATGGGAAGCACTTATACCAGGATATTTCTGCAATTGATGAGCAATATTAAGGACGGTTTACTAATATGCTCGGGATTGTTGTTGGAATTTTATTAGAGAAGTTTGTGATACTGCCAATAATAGAGACACCGCAGTTAAGGCATTTACAGCTATATAATGAATGAAATTTAGGAAACGTTTTACGAGTATCATTGTTCATCAAAAATCTGTTTCATTCTTCTACAACTTTTTGAACAATGAATATTTTTTGTGTTTTATAATAGTTTTAAGCTTTGTTATTGTTTATATAAAATGGGAAATGACAAATTTATTGTACATGTGTTGAATAATGTCATTATATTGAGATTTTTAAATTTTGGATTTTTCAAAAATCTGTGGGTTATGGAATATTTTTACGGTCATTCTTTTGCAACACCCCCTAAAATATTCAAGTCACTTTTTACTTACTGAAGAACAGAAACCTTATTTACCAGTGTTATCTGCGGGCGGCTCATTCGCAGTGCGGATTGTCCGCGGCATTTACACTTTCGAAAAAAAAAAAAAAAAAGAAATCGGCGGTGTTTAACTGTATGTAGATAAATGCATACATTTAACTTTTACAAGTGCAAAATCTATTTTTAGACCATTCCTATTTTTTCCTTCCCTCTTCCTTCCATTGACATCACACCATGGTCAGTGAAACCTTATTTTTAGGTCTACACTACTTGCTGTTTAAATTTACACTAATTTAGATCTACTCTACTTACTGCTTTTTAGATCTTTATTACTTGCTACTTTAGATTTAAAAATACCTACTGACTTTTAGATCTACAAAAGTTTATGATTTTTGGATCAACACTACTTATGCGCGTAAACAAGTGACCGAGCCAGTCTTACTTCCAGAAAAAAGAAAAAAACCTTTTCTCTACGTTTTTGGTGTAATCCTGCTTAATCTGTTGTATCTGTTTTCTGGATTTACTCGGTTTTGTTCCGTGTTTGGATAACTGAAATCATCCAAAATATTCAAAGCTTTCTACAGTAGGGTGGTTCAAAAATACATGTAAAAAATAGTTTCTCCTAGATAACAGGACACCCCTCAATATGTTTAGACTTGTGGATAGTAATGTACTGGAAGAATTTTAACTTCCCATTTCAACTGAAAGAGGAACCCCCACCCACAATCTTCATATGTATGGGAAAGGGGGTTAAAAATGCATTGAACTGAAAAAACAATGTTACATGTTATAATATACACGAGTAATATGCATATACATTGCAATAAAATAATTATTTACAATAAAACAACTGGGGAAATTAAATGTTTCTAAATTTATGACGTTTTTTATGCAACGGCTAATGTTTAATCGAGGGGTCCATTGAGCACCCTCTTAAAGTTTGAATAAGAAGCTAAAACTTTTACAGCATAATCTATTAGCAAGTCTAAAAAAAAGGGGGTGTCCTGGGCTCTAGCTGAAAAAGTTCTTTTTAATTACACTATTCTACAGTAGCATACCAAAAAGCTACAAAAATAGAAGATTTAAGTACTTTGGGTTTGAAGGTAACAGTGGAGCAACACTACGTTCTTTCACATATCTCCTGTAAAAAGTCACATGGGATGATTAGAAGCAGTAATATCCGTCAAAATGTCAACACGTTTGCACAAGGTGTAGACAATTTAAGCACTGTCTTGATGGCATATGGGCTGCTGGAGATAGACAATCAGGGCCTGATTGACCGCTGGTATTAAGCCTCATTTTGGGGTTCCTCACTTTTTGTTTGGAGAATTTTTCTAAACATTCTATGCTCATTGATACAACTTTGACCAATGCTAAGTGGCCCAGCAGAATTCAGAGTTGATTCCACCTTACCGACCGACAGAAACTTTGTTTATTACATACTAACGGTACCCGCACGGCTTTACCCGTAGTAGAAAACTAAAAGGTCATTTGGTTCGCCTGTATATTTACAAATAATAGATGATGAATTTCTCGCCAATTTGCTATGTTGATTTGCTCGCCCATGTTACGGTTCAACGTCATGATAATTTGGTAATTTATTCGTCCACGTTATGATAATTTCCCGATTAAATGTTCTTAAAATTGGAATAGAAAAAGAAAAAATTCGAATTTTCGAAAAATCGCTTCGAGGTGCACACCCATTGCTACAAACTAACTTTGTGCAAAATTTAATGAAAATCTGCCGAACGTTTTAGGCGCTATGCGCGTCACAGAGATACAAACGTCCAGACAGACAGAGATCCAGACTTTCAGCTTTCTTGTTAGTAAAGAAGTTGCACTTGAATTCTCAGCAAATTTGGGTAGCAACATTTTTGAATCATATTTGACACTTCACAAAGGAAATTAATTATTTAATAAAAGTACATTTGAAGAGTTGACTCAAATGCCACATTTGAAAATCTAGCTTGTAGCTACGTTTTATCAAATGTGTCCTCACTTTCAATAATTTAACACTTTCAAACATTTTGTTTAGCAAGTTCAAATGTTTACAATCTCTTTAAAAATACGCAGTTAAAAGCAGAAACTGTAATTGTTAAGCACAGTTTTACAGCCATATTTGGGCCCTCTAAAAATTTTGAGGGGTAGCACAAGCTTTCCGAGCCTTTTGGGTAATCAGTCCCTGTAGACAATTAAAAATACCTACTACAAATGAAGTTTTTCTGAGTGCTTTTCAACTTTGCTCCGAGACTTCACTCTGCTTCCATTGAAAGATATTGCCACGTAAACAAAAGGTTGCACCAACAAAATGAAAACAATTTATTGGTACAAGGCATTAATTGCCTACACAGGTAGAGGATAAGACCAGTAGCGCTCAAGCAAATATAATAAAAATATTGTAACAGAAAAAAAAGGTAGCTATCGATCCTTGGGGCTCAAAATAATGATATAAAAACGATTAATATAAGATTAATAAATGTTATTAGTGGCTAATTGACAAGATAACAGTTCAAAACTAGATCATTATTTCTAATGCGAATTAATCAAGTAATGTAAATATAAGAAAAAAAACCTGTTATTATTATTTGTTATTTTTTATAACTGCACTCGACTACTTTTAGCAAGAAGAGGCATTTTCTAGAGTCGAAATCTGTGTTAAGATATTTTAAAAAAAAAAATAAATAAATAAATAAAAAATAAAAGTTTTCCCCCATCTCCTGAAATCTATGATTGCTAAATCCATCATTGAAACTTCTTAAAGCAATAAACTGATCTTACATCAAGAATGAGAAAATTAAACTTTAGTTTGGAAAGAAATATTGGAATACATTTACACTTGAAAATAAAGCTGTGAAGATATTGTATGGAATAAATTCAGATAAAATTACTTTCCACAAGAAATTTTATTTACTACAAGAAAATTTCAACTGGCATAAAAGCTTTTAAACGCTTTTATTAATTATCTCAAAAAAAAAAAAAAAAAACGCTTTTATAGCAAGAAAACATCGTTTCCACTAATATTATTGTTTCCCCTTGTACTGCATTAATAAAAGACGAATATTTCGATAAATGTTACATTCATACCTTGAATTTTTTAGAAAAATATTGTGAAATATTTTACTGACTCTAATTCTGAGATGCTTATTTTTTTTCTTCCTTAGTACTAAGCAAAGTCATTGAGATTTTTTTATAATGAAATAAATATTACGTACTTGAAATAAATATAAACAAGACAAAAAAAATGCTTTTACTATTGCTGAAAATTCAGAACAATAAAACCTATCCAGAGAAAAAGGCATTTAATTCTTAATACAAGTAATAAAGTTTAAGGATTTTGGGAACACATTTTAAATGTCCTTTATTCGACGGCACATTTAAATTTCCTCATACCGTCCAATTCCTTTATGTATTTCCTCTGTTATTTCTCTCTGTTAATCTAACTTATGGCTCCAAAGGTAAAAAATGCCAGGAAACATTCTTTTGAAGAACTCCCCCAGCGAAAAAATATTTCTGGATCAGCTGGAGATATGGATAAATAATGACAAAGTGATGATAATAAATGAACTAGGTAGACTTTTTTAAGTGAGAGATATGGATTGCGATATTTACATTTACGATTAGCTTCTGTTTTCTGTTGAATGTGATTAAATAAGCTAAAAAAACTCGTTGCAAAGGCATTCAATTCATGACATATTTTAGTGGATTGTTGTTAGTTCTTTTGATGTTCCACAGCTCAGTTCAAGCTTAAATAGGATTAAGTAACTGTCATTCGTTTTCATTGTTAACCTAAATAGATGTCGAAGTGTATGAGGTAAGAGTGTTATTAATTTAACAAGTTAACGTTCATAACATCATCTAGTCAAAGTGGAATAAAAATTATAAAATAACAAGTGCCTTCAACTGAAGAATGTTTCGTCTTTTTGGCGAAATTTGCTTTTTATGCGATTTTTTTTACCAAGAGTACTTCTTTCCGAGGAATTTGGTTGCAGTACAAAAATTATTTCAACATATCTATTTTATGTATATCTATCTATTCTCGAAAAATATTTTCATCTAATCATAAAAATTCCCCCCCCCTTCAACCTTGCTCCTATAAACTAAAGTTCCCAATACTAGATAAATAGGAACTATGCTGAATGGGGTTGTTTCCTTAAGTCAAAAGTATTACTTTTAGTCACTGAAATTGACTTGAATTCGCTTACTTTTTACGAGTAAAATTAACCGATTAACATGGGATCCAAAGTTGTCGAATAGAGTTTCTATTCTCAAAATCGAAAAAACAAAAATCCTTCTCGACTTCTTTTGGAGTAAAGAACTACTGTAATGAATAGGAAATCAAAACAAACTCTGAAACATGTAAAACCACCCCTATGATGGACTAGAAATTGTTTCTTGTACCCTTTAACGCTCCTTTCTTACTTTTGTCACCATTTTCCTGATGTAAAAAAAAGGGGGGGGGGGGGTCTTTGTTTATCGAGGAGGTTTTCGAAAAACTTCCTTAAATCAAATGTTGAAATTTTCATACAACGAAAATTGGAAATGTTTCACAATTTTTTTCCTGCTATAATTAACCGCGTCAGTATTACGAATTAAAAGAAAATTAGTCCTATGAGTTTCCTTTGGCATGCACCCCCTCAGAGGAAAACGAGGAATAGTAGCGATATACTACCAGGAAAAACTTGTTTTGTGTCAAAGTAATTTTATTCTGGTAGTGAATTGAAAGTCTGCGTAGATTGGTAGTGATTTTGAAGTGATTTTCTTTTTGCCTGCAGTAAAAGATTTAAAACATAATTTCTGTTCGGAAAATGTCAATTTTTTCAATTTCAAAAGGGTCAACTTGCCGCCCCTAAACAAGTGCCGCCCGGTTATGCCACTGCGTACAGCCTACTCGAATCCAAGGTATTATGCAACTGAATCTTTGAGGTCACTTCTGAGAGTAAATCTCCATGCAAATGCTTCTGAATTAGTAACATTTTTTTATTTATTGAGGAGTCGCTAAGTACCTTTATGTATTGCGCATGATTTTGTATTATGGACTCTTTGTCGATATAATTGTAATTATTGCAGAACAAAAATTACTGTTCTAATTAACAAAGCTTTTGTCTGAAGTCACAAATGTTTAGATTATTTTCTTAATATATATTCCTAATATTTTGACTTGGATTCGGTTTTTCACATCTATTAGGCACAACTCAAAAAAAAAAAAAAAAAAAAAAAAAAAGGAAGAAAAGCTTTGAAAGTTCATGTCACGCATGTTCTCGCTTAGGAAAAGCGCGGTTTTAATCTTAGTTGATATTAAGCGTATTGCCCGCTTATGCCCAAAATATGTGCAAAAAGTTTATACAGATGCTTAAGTTGGATAGTGCAAACTGATTAAAAGTGGGTGCTAGTCAATATTGCTTTTTGCATCTTTACTGTTTTTAAAATTGCTAAATATTGAACAAGCAGAAAACAAGACGCACAAAAGAAATGCATGGAAAATGTTTCAATTTTTTATTTGGTGTAGAAAAGTATAGCGTTTTTGTATATTTAGGTATAGGGTGCAAAAGATATTACAATAATCGTTTTTATATATATATTTTTAAAAATATGTGAAAGTGTACGGTGCTCAAGAGGCCTTATAATAAAGTCAGTCAGTAAATATGTATTTAATTTCTCTTTTAATTTAAACTTTGGGAATTAGCATTTAAATTAGCGTTATGAAAATGTTTCTGGATGTAAAGTCATCCGGAGAACTTTACGTTGATAAAACACTCGTCCACATTTTAGTTGCTAATTTGTGTTTTATCAACATCGTGTTTCCTATAGAAACAAAATCAGTTTAGTTGAGCATGGAGAACTACTGGTTAACTATGAGAGTTACTGGTTAACTGGTTGTTCCCGATGTCGTTCTGTAGCTGCGCCGATAGATCCACCGATCGGTCGCAATTTAAGCTGGTTGATTGGTTGTTTGAAACACGTGACATTTTTGACTAATAATAAGAATTTTTCACCTGCGCGTTATTCGTCTGCGCAAGTAACCGTTGATGAACCAAAAGCATTCGATGAAGCATTGGTTGGTGAACAACTGGTTAGCAACCGCTGACGTCATTAGCTGTCATGTGATCAACTGACCGGGAACTACCGGTAGCGGTATACGAACGCAATCATAGCTAAATTTATTCAACGCAATTCTATATTCGCTAAAAAAGTTAAAAAATATAAAATAGCAATTTACCTGACCATATTACAAGGCTGCGAAAGAACTATGAATTTTATGCCAATTGCCATTTTGTAATATTACACGTTGCATATTGTAGTCAGCGTGATTTTTCATTCAGGACAGGATTCCGAGAATCATAAACATTTTTAAGGCAGAGGAAATTTTGAAAACATTTTTTTTAGATAAATGACTTTAGAAAAACTTAAATGTTCATCATTCAGAGAAAAGGTTGTCTCTTTTTTCTTAAACTTTTCCTCACTTGTTCCCCATCAAACTTTTCATTCAACCCTACGGATAAGAACATTTGCTGGAATCGTTTCATGGAACTTTCTATCAAAATGTCAGAAAGGCATTCAAGAGGAAGAAAGATTTGAGAACAAAACGGGGCATTCGGAATGAATAAAAATGTGATGGTTCTGCAGTAAATGGAGGTGAAAGTTTTTAGCTGAGGGGTTGACGATTAACGATCGCTATCGGAAGCGACCCCTCAAATAGAATTTGCTCTGAAGATTAATTTAATGAAAGTCTTCAGTACAATAAAATTCGCAGTACAATGAGGAGGAAAAATATTACAAAAAAAAAAAAAAAAAACCTTTATTTTATTTTTACGCCCAATTTAACTCGTTCATTTTCTGAAAACGTTCCTGTAAGTTAGCATTTTCTGTTATTTTATCGATAGCATCTTGAATTGTTTTTAAATAAAAAATGTAATGCATGCTTTTTGCTTCGTTTTGATTTTCGAACTGATTACGGTTTAAATTTAGCTGTAGCAGCGTTTTAGTTACGTGAATACGTTTTGCTAAGTATCAAGATGGACGGGTCTAAGCTCCAATTTGAATTCTGCTAATGATCGAACATATTTTTTATGGTAAAGTAATATCAAGATCTGGGTACCTTACGATATATTTTTTACCAGCGTCAAATCAGCTGTAGTTTTACTTCTGAAAAATCAATCCGGACACTTGAATAAATATTTTACTTACTTATTTACCGAGCCACAACTATCATCAAGGTGGTTTCAAAAATTTAAACTGTCCCTACACTAAAAAAGAATGTGTTTAGGTTACCAGTATTAATGGGTGTAATGTTGCACGAGTTCTAATTCTGAAGTGTGTAGCATCATTGTTTTAAAAACTCAACTTGTTGGAGGAACCATGCACTATGGTTTCAGTTGAATTCAACGCGTATGCGCAAAGATGAGAATCTGTGCAGAACGGGTAAACCCTTACTAGCGAAACGAAACTCGTCCTTGGTAACCGAGCGGTAAAACTCTTGTTCTGCGTCTTGTTTTACATTCGCGTTGAGGTTCGAGCACCACTTAGGTCATTTCCTCCCTTATTGCAATAAAAATATCTTGTTTGTGCATTAAAATAAATAATTGGCTTAAATTGGTCGTTAAAAAGCATGAATTTGATGACTCGTTCAAGAAACTCAGAACAAATCTTAAGTTTTGTTAATGTGTAACCCTTCAAGTAATTTTTTAGTAAACATACAGAAAATTCTGGTGTAACCTTACACAGAAATGAAGTAGATGTATGCTATAGTTATATTACCATGGGGGGGGGGGGGGGTGTAACCTTCCACAAGCGATGCGTCACTTTACACTAGTTATGTCAGTTAAGTTACTCCAGAGCAGTAAAGGCAGCTAAGCTACCACCGATTTTATGGAGTAAGGTTGCACAATCGTTTTTACAGTGCACGCCAAAATGTCTTGAAACTAGGGTAGTTCAAGGCATTTAGTTCAGCGGTTTTTGATCACTTATCTCAATGCCATTTTCTAAATTCAACAGAATCATAACGAATTAAAAATCTTATTCTCCTGAAAATCTTATGGCACAAGTAAGGCTTGCAAATTAATGTACTTCAATTTGCCGAGTGGGGATTGCGATTCATTTTGACTAGTTACAATTAAGGTCTTTGTTTAAAGTTCCAATAGATTCACATACTCATGTCGTAGATATAAAAACCCTAGATGCAATTTAATTTGCTATATTTTCACATCTCTGTTAATGGAATTGTTGTTAAAAGTTCCTGACCAACTATCTAGTACATTTATTAGGAAAGAAAAATGAAATCTAGTGTGGCAACATTTCCAGGGGCTTTTTTAATTTCAAGGAAACTGCTGCTGCTGACTGTTTTGTTGTAATTATGTGTAAAACGCACTGTTCGTCTGTTAATGCACTCGAGTTGCTTAGACAAATATTTGAATTTTAACTATATTTTCCCTTCATGTTCTCATGGTGTTAAAACCAGCAGTTAGTTAACAAATCAGGCACAAAATCATTTTCAACAGGGTATGATTAAAAATCCAGCCCTTGATTAACTATTTAATGAGATAATTTATCCTTTTCTGGCTTTTACGAAACACTGCTTTTCAAAAATAAGCGAAAGAAAAATTAAAATTTCAATAGTAGCGTCATATATTACTCAAGAAATTGATGTCAGAGCTCTTCAGTTATCAACAAACTATGCCCCCTCCCCCAAATAATTGAAACATTAAGTAGTACTAAGTGATGCGAGAAAGTTCGATAAGAGTAATCAGATACTAAAAGAGAAATGCAATTGTAGACAACAGGTTTCTTCCTTACCAAAACCAGCATGACAAGATGACTGAATCGCATTGCCAAATTTTAGCGGCCATGGAAAGTACTAAGTCTGATATAAAAATTTTTTGAACGCAAGATTTTGCTCTAAAGCAATTAAATGAAGGAAATTAAACAGGAAATTTGGTTAAATTTGATAACAATGAGTTTTATAAAATTGTTAAAGTATGATGTAAAATCATTGGTAATGTATACTGAATTAGTTTAGTGGCAGGAAAAGAATTAGAAATTATACTTGAACAAAAACGTAATACTTATTATGCAAAGGCGTGTAAGTATAAAGAGAAATGTTTCGAGCAGAATAAATAAAATAATCAAATCATGTGAGCGATTTATTGTACTGAATCACGTTGGATAACAGTGTCTGTTAGAGTTAGTGGTAAATAACGTTTCTAGCCACAAAAAATATGGGAGCTTTTGATATCATTTGACCTAGTTAACTTAAATATTTGCTGACGTCTATAGGAAGACATTTTTTCTTGGGTAATGATTTTTAGAATTCAGTTTTTTACCTTTTCTCACAAAAATGTTTTAAAAACTTCTCTTTTCAACTTTTCTCGTAAAATTGTTATCGCGAATTGAATTATATTTCCTCTGAATAAAATTTGAAGTGAGCAAAATTAACTAAGTAGAGTTGGTGATATGTTCTTTTATGATGTACTTATGTAGGCTAATGTTTCAGATAGCTTTTGTAAACGTCAATATTTAAGGGGGAAAACCAGTTTTGGAGGCCAAAATTTGTGTTTTTCGTGAATTTTTTTAACAGGAAAAAAATAATAAGAATTTCTTTAAATTTAGCGAATATTTTGTTCATCTTTCGAAGTACATATTGTACCTTTTTGAAGTGAATTCCACCACAATTAGTGGAGTTAGAAGCTACTGTCCATATGCGGTCGCCATCAGAGTTTGGGAGCCATTCATTAATTACGTAAGGATGATTTTGGCAATTTTTCATCCCCCTCCTCCCATGTAAGGGCACGTAAGATTTTTCAAACCCCTCCCCCCTATTCTTACGTAAGATTCCCTTTTATTTTTCAAAATAATAAAATAACTAATCTTACATCACTCGAATTGTTATTAAATTCACTGTTATTTAGTTAAACCTTTTTGTGCAAAGAAATATTTACTAAAAGTTGGAATCTAAACTGAATGATTTTTTCCTATTATTTTGTATATGATGCGATACTAATTAAAAATAAAACATGCCATACATAGTGCTTTTTTTAATAATATTTTACACTGTTCATTCTTTATAAAATAAATAAAAAAACTCATCCTAATACGTTTTTCACCTTCCAGACGCAGATGAAATATGATCACTGCCAAACCACTTGACCGCGTGATTTCTAATATAAAATATCGACTTGGAAAATATTACTTAAGAATGAGTTTGACCCCCCCCCCTACCTCCCCCCAAAGTAAGGGTATGTAGAGATTTTTTGAACCCCCATCCCATTCGGAACCCTTACGTAATTAATGAATGGCCCCTTGTTGCCGGTGGGCATTACCGAAGTCACAATTTTTGTCTGTAATCATTACTATTTTTCTCTCTCGTAAACAACATATTTCCTAAGAATATGAACCTAATTGTGATCAATAAAGTTGAAAAATGCACGTTTTTAATTGTTTGATTACAATGTTATGTTTTTCTACCGTGTTTTTCACATTTCTTGCATTAAAAAAATATTTTTATTAATAAAATCAAAGAGCTAGGTTAATATAGAGTATAATTGAATAAAGTATATTTACACAAATGTTGAGAACGATTGGGCTATAACTTTTTGAGCTAGAAGGCTCACCAGTTGAAAAAAAGTTGTTTCGAGGAAAAAAAAGCATTTTTTGGAAAAAAAAAAAAATGCTGCACTGTTAAAAATTTTCCGGAAAATTTACGGTAATTGTTACTGGCATCCATGTTGCCAGTAACTATTACCGTAAAAATCAAATGTTACTGTAAAATTTTACGGTTTCCTCGGTAGGCCACAGCAACCAGTTGGCGCTGGGATCGCTTATTTCTCCGGTATAAATTACCGTAAAAATCAGCGATGCGTCGGCGATGCAATTTTACAGTAACAATTACCAGAAAATCTTCCTGAATTTTTAACAGTGTGTGAACGTTTACGAATCTCCACAGTCACTTTAAATGCTCATAGAATCGAAACTAATCGGAATTTTTCATTGAAATTTCGGGCACAATTTTTTGGACAGTTTTCCTAACATTTTATTACATTAAAAAATGAATTTTTGACCCGTCTAAACTGGTTTTCCTCCTTAAACGTAAAAAACCAAAGCCCTTTGTTGAGATATTTATTAATAAAAAGGATGATAAAAATTAAAATCAAAATTTGAAGCACGTGAGGGCAATTTGACTGTCAGTGGTTTTAGTGTGCACTAAGATCTATTAACCGAAACTTTTTTCTTGTTTTAAAATTTAGGACTACCTTTAAATTCCACATAAAATTTACGTGTGCAAGAGCAGAAAAAAAAAAAGACTGATCCCTGAAGACAAATGGCCGAAGATTTCAGCAGATGTCTTTAATGTTCGTCGTTCGAAAGCATTCGATAATTTTTTCCAGATTTCCTTCTTCGTTTATCTCTCTATCTAACCTTTCCATTCATGCTATTCGAACTACGGATCAAACCAGCTATTCGAAATCTTGGGTAAAAAATGTATCGAGAGAGAGAGAAGATATTGAGGGGAAAAAAAAAGATATATTTGCGAAAGATACTAAAATTGTAGATAAATAAAAAAAAATGCACGATACTGCAAAGCTGTATTAAATGAGGGTGAAAGAATTTAGTTGGGGAAAAGGATTGGCGATCTCGACGATCACCATCAAATGCTATTTCCTGAATGAGGAGGTACTTTTTATACATTTCTCACCTTTCTCTGCACCTTGAAATGGGGATTTTTATGGTGTTTTTTCGCTCAGGAGAAGGAGTTTTGTTGACAGGTAGCATTGCCAGAGAGATAACGTTAATGTTCGATTAAATCTAAACGGACCTGGATTACGCGTAGTATTTTGCTGCATAAAATAAAAGTATTTTATTCGGAGAAAAACGAGTATATGTTAGGTTTCAATATGGTTTTGTTTTTGGTGGTTGTTTGCTATGATGTATACATATAATTATAAATGTACTTAATGTTCTTCTATGTCTTTTAACCTAAGTATTTTTTTGATGGTTAGACTGTAAAACAGCTAACTCCATCTACGGTATGTAGTTTTTCAGGAGGCAATAAAAGCATGTTAGCGTTTAGCATAGAATGAAGTTAGCAGGTTTTTCTACACAACAAATTCATATTTTCGTAGGCAACATATGGATTTTTTTTCTACTAATGTAGCTTGAAAAATAAAACCGGCTGTAAATTTAAAAAGTATTTTTAACGGTATATGGATCAGTAATTACATTGTTACAACACAAACATACAAAAAAAGCTAACTGGTTAACATGTTTGGGGTTTTTTTGAACATAATTAAATAGATAAAGCATTGTAATAAAACTAATTTTAAAGCTTTGAATGAGTGGTTATGGAAGCTCTATAGGCACTCAAATTAAAATGAAGATGTTTTTTAGCATACATGATTAAATTTAAACATTACTCCTGTATTACAGACATAAAATGGATTTACACAAAACGACACGTACCTAATTAATTTATGAATATATATTAGTCACTCTCCCTCTACATTTAAGTCTAACATAGTATACATTTTTTAATTTATTTATTAATAGAACGACAGTTCACAAAAAATCATCTATAGTGGCAAGACTAGGAAGAACAAGACCAATATACAAGTCTAAGAAACAACCTTTTAAAAAATTGAAGTAAGAAAAAAAAAAAAAAAAAACACACACACACACACACAAACATCTAGCTTAAAAATTAATATTAAATGTTAAGAAATATTTAAAACTAGCCACTGCTATGTGTCTTAAAACTTTATGTAATTTAAGTATTAATTCAAAATGATATTAAACATGGTGAAAACGTTTAAAAATAAATATGTATTTCTTATCTGATTTGGCACAGGACTGAAGTGATTTGGCTATATGGCGAGTTCGAGTCAGTATTTCAAAAAAAAAAAAAACATTGTAAATACTGCATTAATAAGACAAAGAAATCATCAGACAATCATTATTGTTTGTTTTAAACAAAGATATTGAATATATTTGAGTTGAATCTGCTCAAGGAATTTGACCATACGTACTCGTTTACAATAAATATCCTAAATAATTCTAAAGTACTCAAGGTTTGAGAATTGAATTGTTGCTTTGTTTCTGACAAGGCATGTTTTAATTTTACTAACATTACATGAGTTTATCGTTAATAATTCCTGAATGATTTAGCATCATATGAAAATACGCTACAGAAACATCGAGTCGAACTTTCTATAAACTAGTGGGAATAAAAGTACGACAAGCAAGTACGAATGTTTTGTGTCTGATCTTCACTCAATCTGTGGATCAAGGAGCTGTGATTGCGACTCCTTTGTTCTTATATTAGATTAGCAACAGCACCATTGCTCGGATGTGATTTGATTGCCAATAGTCATTGATTTGTTCTCTCTCTGAAGGTGATATTATTCTTGTACTGATGAGAAAAGTTTCGTTGTGTTTACATTAATTCAAATAATTGTTCTAACATTTATCTATATTAATGCATTTACACAGAGGTACATTTTCTATTCATACTTGTGTCGATCTATTATCTATCAGCAGAACAATTTACTTTATTATAAAAGTAGTTGTACCCGCACGACTTTGCCCGTAGTAGAAAATTAAAAGGTCATTTGTTTCACCTGTATATTTACAAATAATGGATGATGAATTTCTCGCCAATTTGCTATGTTCATTTGCTTGCCCATGTTACGGTTCCACGTCATGATAATTTTGTAATTTACTCGTTCACGTTATGATAATTTGCTCGGTAAAATTTTCTTAACTTTGGAATTGGAAAATGAACAAAATGGTTTTTTCAAAAAATCGCTTCGAGGTGCACGCCTCCATGCTACGAACTAATTGTGTGCCAAATTTCATGAAAATCGGCCGAAGGGTCTAGGCGCTATGCACGTCACATAGATCCTGATAGACAGAGATCCAGACAGAGAGAGATCCAGATCTCCAGACAGAGAGACTTTCAGCTTTATTATTAGTAAAGATTAAGATACAATATAGAGAATCGTACTGCTCCACTGATAATATAACTCTCGCACTAAAATTACTTGCATATTATTAGAATTAAAATTAATATAATTAGGTTTTTACTTGAAAACTCTTGAAGCAGCGATTAAAAATTGAGTAAAAAACCCCTCTTTGACTCATATACTGGAACTATAGGTAACAAAATAAGTTAAAAACAAATATAGGAGGATGTTGATCCTTGGAATTAAGTGTACCTCGTTCGTATGTCATTTTTAACTTCAGTGTTTTTGCAACATTACACATGTAGTTTCTAGGACTCGACCGATGGTTCAACAATTTAGCCATCGGCATCGGCGGCCGATGCTAACTTGAAGGAAACATCGGCCCATCGGCCTTAAAAACATCGAAAAGCCGATGGAATCGGCCGATGTTTTGGAAAAAAAAGGACTTTTGCTGTTTTACTTTTTTATACGAAGTAAAGAAAGTTATTGTTTTCATATAAAATTGTTTAATTAAATTTCAGTATGAATTTCCATTTTAATCACCCCTGAAAGAGTTTTAATACTGCATTCAGGTACCAAACAAGTTAATTATTGCGTTGTTTCTTGCAGCTGGATGTACGTATGTATCTCTCATAAGTCATAACTCATAAATGGTAAGCTGTAGAAGGATAACTTTTCGCATGTGGGGTGTGCGTACATTCCAGTTGTGTAATTCCCTTTTCGTTTTCGATCGGTTGTTCTGAAAAGCTTGTCTACTCATTTTTTGTGGCTATTAATTACTTATTTCAATGCGAAACTAATATAGCGTCTCAGACTGACGATCATTTGGTGATATATTGCCGAATTGGAAACTATGGAAACAAATAAGAGATGGCAAAACCGGTTTTGTTTCATTCTGTTAGATTCCCGTTGAACCGACGGTAATTTTTTGATATTTGTAATATGAATCATAGTAATGCAGTCTTTTCTGTCTCGCTTCGGCGGAGCTACAAGTTTGGGTCCCGTCGAAATGCATTTTCGGGGGCCCTATTTCTCTATCACAGAAGTTGTAAAACATTTATCATAAGCATTTTTGTAACTCCCACGGTGCCCCTATGGTTATGGGGTCTCTCGCTCAATTACAACATTTGCTATATTTTAAATCCGCCACTGCACGTCAAAACTAACTCGGGTGCAAGTTTTAAAAGGGTTTTTCTGCTCAATGCTTATGATTATTTTGAACTCTATTTTTTACGACTATTTTTTGTATTTCCGAGAACACTTGTGTGCTCCTCCTCCCACTCCCTCAATTTCTGAAATTAAACTCTAGTGGTACTTCTTAGTTCAGTAAATTACCACCCATTAGCCAGGGCTAAAGCAGAAATACGTGAAATACACCGCCAGCTCAGTCATTTCCAGCCGAGGGCTGCAGTTTCGTGCTTTTTAGCACTCATGAGTGCTAATACATTTTCACGTATTTCTGCTTTAGCCCTGGCTAATGCCCCCCCCCCGGTAATTTACGTAATATAACTTGCGTTCAATCTTCGAGTTGAACCGAACCATTGCTTCGGTCATTCGTCTGATCTGCTAATTCTATATTAGCTGCCAGTTTGTTTCGCACTCTTGTCTTCCTTAAGAGGTTTTCCATCTCCAGCTCAGTCACTTCCCTATGCCGGGCTGATGAGTGCTAATAAGCACGAAACTGCAGTCCTCGGCTGGAAATGATTGAGCTGGCGGTGTATTTCACGTACTTCTTAGTTGTTTAAAACTAACACCATTCATAAAATTAGAGATTTTTTTTTCAAGCTTTATCTATTGTTTAGGAAGAATTTAGAGCATTAATGTAAGAAATTGATTAAAGACGTTTTGAGTGGTGACATAATTCGGAAATCAAAGGGACTTTTGAATTTTTTCTTCGGAAGTGCTGAAGCAGATTCAGAAACTCTTCGGAGGCGTTGGTGGTAGCTGCTGATTATTTTTAACTAAAACTAATTTAATATTTGCTTTGCTTTTTGTATCATAGTTTATGACAACAGGAGCTGAAAGTGTTGGCATTTTAAAATCTTTATATATTAATAGGCAAGCCGTTTTCTTTCGGTACCGATTTCTCCTCTGTTTGTGAACCGATTTTCTTTATTCTTTTTTTGTTGGGTAGCTACTGCCGAGTTTTAGTGTCATAAATAAAAATTTTTGAAATCGAACGCTAATTAACGGAGATATTAATAAAAAACGCATTTTCGTCCCAGATGGCTCTTTCTACGCTAACAGATGGTCCAATTTTTTCGAATTTGATATGGTTGGAAAGGTCTTTAAAAAACACTTCTAACGAAAAAATTGTCAGGGCGCCCAAGGTCCAATAACCTAAATCCACTAGAAAAAAAGTTATAAGCGTTTTTTAGTTAGCGAAACTCAAAAATTTAATTTTATCTCTTTTCCATTGTTGAAATTCATTGTTGGAAGCGTGAAACATTAAGTTTTAGTTCATTTTTTAAACCGCTTTTTCTACACGAAAAATGCATTTTAATGCTTCGAGCTTGGTATGGTTGGAAAGTTCGTGCAAAATACTATAAAACACGTTCTACCCGGTTTACCGTTCGAAAATGCCAATCCGCTAAAATGGCTAGAAAACTCGCTAGAAGCAATTAAAAGTTAGTGAAAATTCATTTTTAATTGCTTTTTTACGCGACATAGTTAGCGTGAAGAAATTGCTGGATGATATTGTGGTGTTGTCCATTCTCGCTTGAGCATAAAGAAATGAAATACTTGCCTTTGTTTTTATTATTGAGGCTCTTTGGGTAACTACATGCATTTAAAATAGTATTTCCATTTTGATTATGTTTTCGCGATTGAAATATTTAAATAAATTATTTTATGGAGTGAGGGACGACTTTCAGTTCCAGCTCCGAATAATACCTGCATTTGCTATCACCACAAACAGATCTCGAGGTGAAACTTTTGATAATATTACGACGTCCAGTGCTTTCGCATGGGCAGTTATATGTTGCCGTGAGTAGAGTTCGTTCATTTGACTGTGTTGGACATTTTATATCTAACGGCAAGATCATGCCTACTTTTACAAAAAAAAAAAAAAAAAACTGTTTGTACAGAAGTTTTATGCATTAAGGGAGTTTTGCGGCATCATTTCATTCAGAACGACTTCCATAAATGTGAAATTGGCGAACTTAATCCATTTTGGCACCAATGCCAGGACGAGAAATATTTTTCTTTTGCATTCGTAAAAAAAGAGTACGGAAACGTTTATTTGCAAGAAACTGACTACGAATGAAGTCCCTCTTTCATGTGGGGTTCTTTAAATTGTAACCGTTCGTGACAAGGCGCAGGAAATAAATGACAAGAGGAACATACAATGGGGAGAATGGGACATCAGGTTTTTTTTTTTTTTTTTTGATAAGAACGTTTATGAAAAACAGTGTGATATGTGGCAAAGGGAAGAGGGGTTATGGTGAAGTGTGAAACTTTGCGACAAAAGGGAGAGAGATCAAAAGTTTTGAAAAGTGCATTTGTCAGTTCCCCCTAAACCGTAAACAAATCACAAACACGATTTTTTAAAAAAATTACACTATTATTGCGACTTCCAGTGTTTTTGAATGGACGACTTTTAATGTAGCAAGTAGGATTCGCTCACTTGACTGTTTGGAATTTAACAATTCTAACGGCAGAGGTCAAGGCAACTTACTCAATAATGTTAAACTTATTAAAAGAAGCATTGTTCATGCAGAAGTTTTACGTATAATCTGAGTTTTGCGGGATCATTTTATTCGGGAAGATTTCGATAATAGTTAAATTGGCGGGCGCTCTTCATCTATTGGCGACAAATTTTTGGCACCAATTGCAGCTCGAGAAAAGCTTTTGCTTTGCATACGAAAACAAAGAGTAGGGAAATGTATATTTGCATACGGTTGCCACAAAATAGGGGCTGTCCACGAATGAAGTCCCGCTTTAAGGTGGGGTTCACGAAATAGTAACAGTTTGTGACAAGGGAGAGGAACGACATGACAAGAGGAGCATACAATGGGGAGAACGTGACAACGAGCCTTTTTTTAGTAGGAACGTTTATGAAAAACAGCGTGACATGTGACAAAGGGAAGAGGGGGAATAGTGAAGTGCAAAACATTGTGACAAAGAGGGGGGCGGAGAGGGTCGAAAATGTTGAAAAGTGTGACATCAGTCGTTCATCTGATACTTGGAAGTTTATATTTCTAATGACGAAGAAGCAACTTATTCAATATTAGTAGACGTTTTATAAGTAATATTGTTCACACAGAAGTTTTACGTATAAATTGAGTTTTAATGCTTAATTTCACACGGAAAATTTTTAAAAATTGGATAATTGGTGATTTTTATCCATTGGCGTCAATTTTTTTGTTTCCAGTGCCAGCGCGAAAAATGTTTTTCCTTTGCATACGTAAACAAAGAGTAGGGAAATATTTATTTGCATAGGGTTAGCACAAAGCAACATGATATCCAAAATAAAATTATTCAAGCCAGCAATTTGTCGACCACACCAATTTCTCAATGGAGTTGTTTCCTTCAATCAAACGTACTACTTTTAGTCACTGAAATAGATAGAATAAGAAAAAAAAATGGTGAGCAAGAAAAAACTTTTATTTTCTCAAAAGTTGTTTTTTAAAAACTTCATTGAATGTCCGATTTTGGAAATAAGGTGTGGTCTTAATGACGTTATGAGTGATGTACTTTGGAGCGCGACTCCATTGCCGCGCTAAATAGTTACGGTTTGCTCTCAATCGCGTTTTCAGGTTATGATAATTTTCGCTGTGAGCTAATGGCATCAATGAATGGCATTTTATCGCTTTTGATGCCAAAAAATTAATTTATATCTGCGCACCAATTAAAATAGATGTTAAAAAATGTTAATTTTTTTCAAATGATTTAAAAAATGGTTAAAACCTTTGTTTTTAAGCATCCTCTTTCAGTAAAAAATACTTTGAAAATTTCGGAAACGACCCCATTGCCGAAATATCCCCTTTCATCTATTTATTTTGAGATTAACAGATAAAAAGCAAAATTGGAATAAATTATTACTGTGGTATTATGTGTCCGTGTAAAAATTGTATGTTTTCAGACATGCAGTAAACATGAGTAACAGTAGAAATAAAAATGTTGGAAATAGTTAAATTCATACAAGTAATCTCACATATTCATTTATGAATATGGTCGAATTTCGACCACTGGGCGAACACTAGTGATTAATAAATGCTCTCGAAGGAATGTTTTCGTTTTTGACAAAACAAATCTTTAACAAAAATGGTTTTATTGCACCAAAATATGAGTTTTATTTTATTATTATTATTATTATTATTTTGCGATCGTTACATTGCATTTTACTCTTTCACACTTAAAAATTTTATTACTGTATTCTTTAAGGGTGTTTCTTTGTTTGAATTTTATTTTCATATTTTTGTAATTAATATCTTTATTCCCATTAGCTTATTTTTAGTACTGATGATTGTCAGCTTCTTTCTTTCGTTTTGTTTCTGAAACTCGGAGTCATTCCATTTCAAATCAGGCAGGCAGGTATGAAAAGTGTCATATGACTATCACCGATTTTTTTGAAAAAAATACAGTAGTTACAACTAAGGGACATATGAAATATCCCAAAAGGATTTTGCAAGAAAATTTTTTTTTCTTCAGTTACAGTCTATTAAAATTCTGCACAAAATCCGCCATTTTGGAAAAAACCGGCAAAACACTCCATTTCAAATGGACATTATTTCAAAAGTATTTAACCTATTTGAATAATTCTTTTTTATAAAAATAAATAAGGCCCCATATGTCCTCTAGACATCGTTTTTGAAAGTTTAGTTAGGTTTTTTGACAAAGAAAAAAAATAATTTTTGTCGCAAAAAAACTGCATTTTTACCGATTTTATGATTTTTTTTCTCCATGAAAAAAAAGTTTTTTTTACTAAACGGAGATGGCAGTCTAAAGCCCTTATATGATAGTTTCATAACATATTTTATTATAATCCTTGGATGCATACAGCCTCGGAAATAAAATTTGAAATTTTGAAAATTTTCAAAAATTAGCGATTTTTGAAGTGATTTTACTCAAAAAACCCATTTTTTAAAAATCTAAAAATTGGCTCATTTGAACCCCATATAATGCTTAACAAGTGGGTAGACACTGCATCCCGTATTTTTTCCCATAAAATGTTTTATGATTTTTTGAAAGTGACCTTACGCCCATGGCATGCATGTAAAATAAAAATTTCTAATAATTTCAGTAACTGAAATTCTGGTTATATTAATGCCTAATAACTACAATAAAGGTGCCCTTTATCAGGAACAACTAAAATCTTACTAACTTTTAACAATATATCAGTAACAAACCGCTGTTGATGACCTAGTCAATTCGTCTTTTTGTAAGACTCTGTGTGCAGCCTTTAGATAGAAGAGCCTTTGGTGATTATATTAATGACTAATAGCTACGATAATGAAGTACTTTATCAGAAACAGTAAAAATCTATATTTTTTTATAAATATTAGTTTATTTTGTCTCCAAAGCTATGCATTCACCGTTACTTTCATATGCAGCAACGAATCATATTTTTTCTCTTTCAATTCTCTTTCTCTTCAACTCAATTACGTGACAGGAGAAACCATCAAAGGGAAGAACAATACAATGCATTTAAAACGGTTAATTTTAATTTCGTGCTTTGGTTGACATTGGCGAATGTTGTCACATAATTTTTGGATCCTACCTAGTATGATTACTTTTATACGTAAGAATATGTATACTAAATTCATACCGCAAAACTCACTTGTAGTTTAAGAATTTAAAAAGCCCACTGTTTTATGAGAGAAATAATTAATTGAACATGGTTGTAAGTTGAGGTAACCAAACAGATCTCACCAAAGGTAGCTATTATAGCCAGGGATCCAATTTCTAACAAAAGAAGGTCAGGATCCCTATATTCTTCAGAACTTATTTTAATGCTTAAGTGGCCTGAATTCGGTCAAAAATACAAAAATTTGAGTGAAACAAATAAGGAAGTATGGGATCTCAGCTCCCATAACAATTAGGCACTGATCAGCAGAAAAATATATTCATTTAACAAAGTACAAAAAGACGAATTGACTGGGTCATCAGAAGCGGTTTGATACTGCTACATTATTAAAAGTTAGTAAGATTTTAGTTGTTCCTGATAAAGGGCACCTTTACTGTAGTTATTAGGCATTAATATAACCAGAATTTCAGTTACTGAAATTATTAGAAATTTTTATTTTACATGCATGCCATGGGCGATAAGGTCACTTGCAAAAAATCATAAAACATTTTATGGGAAAAAATACGGGATGCGGTGTCTACCCACTTGTTAAGCATTATATGGGGTTCAAATGAGCCAATTTTTAGATTTTTAAAAAATGGGTTTTTTGAGTAAAATCACTTCAAAAATCGCTAATTTTTGAAAATTTTCAAAATTTCAAATTTTATTTCCGAGGCTGTATGCATCCAAGGATTATAATAAAATGTGTTATGAAACTATCATATAAGGGCTTTAGACTGCCATCTCCGTTTAGTAAAAAAACTTTTTTTTCATGGAGAAAAAAAATCATAAAATCGGTAAAAAATGCAGTTTTTTCGCGACAAAAATGATTTTTTTTTCTTTATCAAAAAACCTAACTAAACTTTCAAAAACGATGTCTAAAGGATATATGGGTCCTTATTTATTTTTAGAAAAAAGAATTATTCAAATAGGTTAAATACTTTTGAAATAATGTCCATTTGAAATGGAGTGTTTTGCCGGTTTTTTCCAAAATGGCGGATTTTGTGCAGAATTTTAATAGGCTGTAACTAAAGAAAAAATTTTTTTCTTGCAAAATCCTTTTGGGATATTTCATATGACCCTTAGTTGTAACTTCTGTATTTTTTTCAAAAAAATCGGTGATGGTCATGTGACAGACCCTGCCTGATCTGAAATGGAATGGCTCCTCGGTATTTCATTAAATCCCTTGAATACTTCAAAAGAACTGTTATTTTATTTTGGGGACGGTTTTAAGTAAAAAATACTGTTAGTTTATTTTACATTAGAAATAAAATTTACGCTAAATTTGTTTCCTCTTGATGTGTGTGTAGTTCCTATCTCTTCCTATTTTTTACTATTTTTTTAAGTGATTTTTTTTCCTACTTTTCCTACTTTTTTAATTTTTGATTCCTTATTTCCTACTCCCCCCCCAAAAAAACCTCTTCGGGGTCTGTTCTACGTACGTATGAGTTTTCAACGTACTATTTCATAACGTTTTTGAGTGACGCAAATTTACGCGCTTGAAGATATCACAAGAGAATTTGCGATAATTAACTGAGGAGGCGTTCAAAATGGATATTTCGGTCATCTATATGTTCTTAGGTGCATATGCATGTACAAATGTGCCGAAAAAACTTGTGAAGTATAAATTGGATGATCGTAAAATAGAAATTTAGGTCGAAATCTAATTTTTTTTTTTGTGATTACAATTCCTTATTCGTAGAAAGGAAGTAAAGTGAAATGAATCAATGATCCTTTAAATCCCTGACAATCTTATCATTTCATTTCTGTTTGATTTTTTTTTTTGCCATCGGCCAACGGCATCGGCCATCGGCCATTTGGAGGAAAACAATCGGCCATCGGCCATCGTCCCTCTTTGAACAATCGGCATCGGCCGATCAATAAAAATTGCCATCGGTCGAGCCCTAGTAGTTTCCTGCTTTATCACCATAATTCCTATTGTAGTTTAGTTGCTTTCAGCAACATTGGAAAAATAGGATACTTGAGTTGATGGGTAATTTCAGACGTTAGAAGTATTTCTTAAGTTTTTCTTTCTGTGTCATAGCTCGAAATATATAGATTCTCTGTCAAACACAAAAATTTCAAAAAGTCACAAAAATTTTAAGTACTTACAGTGTGTTGTTTTAGATATAATAGCTGGTGATTACAATGAAAATAGGCCTATACTCAACATGATGCTTGGAAATTTTTCAGTAAATGACCAAATAGCGTTCTTCAAATTAAAGAAAAAAAGGCTACCTTGGATAGGTCTGAGGTACATTTAGTTACCTAGAGTTAACACAAAAATCAGCATGCTACTTTTTATTACATTAGTGCTTAAATTTTCAGAACGGTTTAGGATTCATTTTCATGACTAAAACTAATTTTAAGTTACATCTTTGATAGTGTGATAGAACAAAAGCAGAATTTAAATAGTAAGCATTCCATACGTATGTAGTATTCCCATGCCATACGTTGGAATGCTTGATAGGGTTTCCGGAAACACGAAATCACAAACAAGTCAGTTGTTACTAACACACATATCATTTTTACTTCCTTTTTACAAAAAAACAAAGTGTTGTATTCACGAATAAAGTTTCACACAAATATCGGCCTTAATTCCCATTTTGCTCACCCCCGAATGAATGTTGAGATTTTTTTTCGACCCAACCACACGTGCATATGTACCTAAGAACGTATAGACACCCGAAATATCCATTTGGACGATTCAAGAGTTAATTACAATGAGTTTTCTCGTGACGTCTGTATGTACGTATGTATGTGCGTATGTTTCTCGCATAACTCAAAAACGGTATGTCCTAAAAAGTTGAAATTCAGTACGTAGATTCCTAGTGGGATCTAGTTGTGCACCTTTCCTTTGTGTTGCATTCGGGTGTTTCAAGAGGGGTCTTTTACACCTTTTTGGGGGAAAATCAGTGTTATTTCAATGCAAACTCAAGTGATGCTATAACTTGGGGAACACTTGGGATACATCACCAAGTTGACGAACATTTTTTTTTTTTGAATCTGGTTTCAATTTGGAGTTATCGGCGATATTTTGAGATTTAACCATTGAACCACGTTAAAGTTGCCGACATTTTAGAAAATTAGTCTGTAAAGCGCTTTACTTTCTTTTACATACTAAGGGAAGTATTGTATTCGCGAAAAAAATTCCCTCACATCTCGACCTAATTTTCCTTTAATAATACGCTATTAATCTCTGTAGAAAGCTTGTTTACTTCAGTTTGCAACAGACTAGGGATGAAAATACTGAAAGTGTTTCCTTGCTTACTCTAAGGTATTCCATTAAATTGGTATAAAAGGAAGTCATTGATGCACACATCAGCTCGTATTGAAACCATTGCTAAACTAAGCACTGTAAAAACCTTTGAGAATAAGCTTATTCATATATATGACTGATGCACAATTATCAAACATTCTTACACTACTTTAGCTCATAGCTATATAACTTGTGATCAGTGTGATGTTTGCCCGTATTTAGATGCCATGTAACAAATAAAGAGTTAAAAAGAAATAAATATAAGTAGGATCCATTTCTTTTTTTTAAACTGAATAAAATTGTTTATTTTATTACCAGTAACAGGACCAAATACAAGGTAGAGGTTCTCAGGGATCAACCCCTCAACCCCGAAAAGTTCGGTTTGACGTTCAAATGTTCGTTTACATTTAAAAATTTCCAAATAATATTGTTCCAAAAATTTCTTTCATATGAGGTAGTGAGAAGCAGAGGGATGCAAGTGGCAAAATCAAAAAATTTGAGATAACCAGTACAAATGGTAAGGGAACATCTCCTCTGTCTTGGGGCAAGAGATTGGTACTAGTTGCCCTGGTAAGTGCTGCTTTACAGCATGATTTAGATAAAATCAACGAAAGCCTACCTAGGATGTAATCTTTATACGAGTTTTACTCAAAAATTGAAAATGTCCACTTGCATCCCTTTGCTTCTTACTGCCTCATATGCATATTGATTGCATAAAACGCTTTCATAGAAGACAACCCGACGACTTGAACATTAGCACAACTTTTTTCTAGTTCGTAAGCTCCGCAGGAAAGTTTTTAAACCCTTCTCGACATTATTTTCAGGTTACGGGTCAGACCAGCAAGTATTAACTAAGCTGGTAAAAAGCAGAAAGAGGTCCAAGGTACACCACCTTCTCTTAATATGCGTATTCAAAATAATGGCTCTCTTAAAAATTTAGACCAATCCTGGCACATGTGGTATTTGATGAAAGTATAGAGTGCCCGGAAAGTGCTTGTGACAATTTAAAAATTCATAGAAAGCAACCAATTGTCGTATGAATGTACGACTTGCGCCATAATACTTCACAATTTCGAGAATTTTCTATAACATCGAAAGAAAAATTAAAAAGGAAAACAAGGAAAAAGAAAAAGTTTAATTATATAAGTAGTCGCTGTATCGTCACGAAAAAAAAAAAAAAAAAAAAAAAAAAACGAACGTCATGGGAGGTGTGTAATCATTTTATTAAACAGAAAGCAAAATTTTTCATTAGGAGAGTGTAATGTTTGCAACGTGTGTTACTCGAGCCATATCTAAACGGTACTCAAGTGCGTCCTATGTCCACAAACGGTACACTCATTGAACTCTGGCAATGAATGATATTGCATTCTGTTTACTAAATTGATTAAACACCTCTCATGAAGTTTGTTTTAATTACTGTGACAATACAAAAATTAATTACGCATTTTTTTTTTCTCTCTTTGTTTTTTTCGATTTTGTTTTTTACAATGTCATAAAAAATTCTTGAACTTGTGAAGTATTCTTGTTCAAACAGCATATTCATGTCACAATTTACATCTTTTCTGGGAATATTTAAAATGTAACGAGAACTTTTCGGAGAACCTGTATAATCAACTCATTTCTTCCTTTCTATTCCTCTCTCCTTTCTGTCTCTCTTTCTTCCTTTTTTTTGCCCTTAAGATAAATTGCCACACTACTTCTGATAGTAGAACCCTCTGTTTTACTCTTTTTTTACAATCAGTTGCTGTTTTTGTAACCATGGGCTTAGGAAAAATAAAGTTGCATTCGAGAGAAACCATCTTAGATGTCTCCTTGTTCTTCTTTATCGGAATTTCGACCTGTTTCTTAACAGCTAAATACATTTCAGAAAGAGTTTCCTTGGGATTTCACTGTTTCGTTTTCGATGATTATTTTATTTCTTACGAAAACGTGTTTCCGGCATTTTTTTTTCGGAGTTAAAAATAACAATTGCTGATAAATCGATTGTGGTCAGATGTTTCTCCTAATTTTTTTCTGAAATTAATTGCCACTGTTTTGTATTTTTTTAGTCAAATTTTAAATTGCAGGAATCGATTAGGTGTTCAACGATTAATGGTACTGTCACTACTTGTAAAAGATCAGAATGATGTTAATCACAGATTGCTGAATGTTTATAAAAGTTGTAAAAACATTGCGAAAATAAATCTGAGGATAAAAAAAATAAATTAATTAATTAATAAATGCCACATACGTTTTTGATTTCAAAATAAACTTTCAAAGAAAGAAACGGAAATACTGCAAAGTTAAATTACACAAACATGCAGAAACTTTAAACACGTGTCTCGGGCTTACAAGGAATCCTTTTTACAATGCCAAAGAGGTGGGCTTGTGGATGAAAAGACTTAAACCATTTTATATATTACTATAAAGCAAAGCTTTCTTCAGGTACGTACTAGGTTATGCGCTATGATGCGTATTCATAAGGAAAACGAATTTTTTAATTTTTTTAACTGTTTGATTTCTTCCGTACCTACTGTTTGTCCTTCGACGCTGTCCTAACTGCTGTTACTCTTTTTACTTCTGAGAAGCAAGTGAAAAAAAGAGGATTTGAGTGATTCGCCCCGCACTGTCATAAAATTCCGAAACGTCTCTGATTATTCTCGTGGAACGTATCGGAATTTCCCAGGTTTTCATCAATGTCCTGTAAAAATCACCTGTCGACATAGCCCTAGGTTTCTTATCGCCATAAAAGATAGTCGGCACCATGCTAAACTAGCAAATGTGAAATATGGCACTTTTCAGGACAGCCAAAACCATATTTTTTGCCACCTAAAGTGTTAGTTATTTCCAATGTTTTAATTTCCATAGATAACTTTAAGAGTAAAACTATCGCTTGAAGTAGTTATAACTAGTAGGTACACCTTTTTGAGTTCTAGAGCGAACCATCATATTCTACAAACGTGATTTGCCATTTTTCACACTCGTTAGTTGAGCGTGGTGCCGGCGGTGCCAATGATATGTTCCAAATTCATCTATAATTTGTAGGATTTATCGAAATTCTTATGGAACAGTTTGGAAATGTCTTGCAAAAATCTTTTTTCTGTATTTGCTCATAACAACTTAGGGGGTGTAAGTACTTAATAACTAACTAGGGGGTGCTAGTACTTAATAACACACTAGGGGGTGTAAGTACATAATGAACTCTTCTACTCACTCAAACATTAGTTATACTTAATAATTTCTGTATCTATTACACATTCCTTATACTTTCGTCGTTACTACTTCAGATTTGAAACACCGACAAAAACATCAGTTTTCTATAATCTAAAAAACATTTCTCCACATTTACCATACTTTATCGATGTAGGAAAGTGTTAAAAATTCATACAAGACTTAAAATTTATTAAAAATTTAGTATTTATGAAGTAGATGTCAGGTAATGAAAAGTGGTCCCTGTACCGTCATTTTCTCTTTTCATGAATGTAAGAAAGTATTCTCAAATTATTTCAAAAAGCAGACAAACCCAGCAATAACTAAGATAAATTGTCTTTTTGAAAATTATTAATAATATGGAAATTGCAACTTATTAATAAATTAGAAAATCGCCCGTCAAGGTACAGGTGAAAATTGCTTCTTCATTTTAACGAAATAATTGCTTGTTTGGTGATATTTTGATAGTTGAAATTGTAACTCTAACTCCAGTGGATTAACACTAAACTTTAGTAGATAGCGTGAATTGTTGACTTATTTTTCATTTCTTTATTTTTCATTTCTTTATTTTCTTTAAATTAGTCTTACCAGTAAAACAGTTAAGTTTTTGGATCCAGTTCAGCCTTGCCAAAATAAAGCATTTCTCTGCATGTCAATCATTGCTAAAAAATATTATCAAATTAACATGCTATGACGCGAGTTTCATTGTTGATGACGTCAGAGCGTTATTCGATCAGTGAATTCGCTATTATGTGTATCAGGATAAAAAAGCGATATTTGTAAGAGGATAAATTTACTCACCAAAAATTTGAGGACTAATTTGAGGACTAATTTTAACTGATTCTTTGACGGGCGTGGTTTCTCCTTTCATATATATATATATGTGTATATTATTTAGAGTCTTACTCATAGGTAGCACAATGACAAGTGTACTAAACAACAACAGGAAACACAAAAGAAAAAGTACCAATGTAAATTGAAAACAGTAGCTGTTACTGCCCATTCTATTGTTCGTATTGTTCTACTTTTCATATTTACATGGTTTTCTATTTACATTGTTAATATTCTTTTGTGTTTCTTGTTGTTTAGTATACTTGCCATTGTGCTACCTATAAGTGAGAATCTAAACAATATATATATTTTTTATATATATACAGGGGCGGACTGGCCAGGTCGGCTAGTCGGGGATCCCCGACCTGGCCAACTGCTTAAGGGGGCCAACCTAAATAGTTGACCCTTTTTCATCAAACAACTTTTCCTAAGAAAAATTACTTAAGTTCTAGCATTTCAAATTCAAGTCGATATTGTGCATAAAGTAGAACGGAACAAGTTCTATAGAACTGACATTGATGATATAGATCAGTGGTGCCCAACCTTTTTTAGTTTACCTTGGGCCGCACCTGATATTAAGAGGGATATCGCGGGCCAGAACAAATATAACATTTAATTATTTTTCCAAATACGTAGAATGGGAAAACAAGGAAAATTAAATATAATTATAAACCAAAATTTGCTTCCGGCATTATTGCATGCCTATTTTATGGGTACGAACTTTGGATGTTTTTTAGAGACCAATATATGACTACTTGGCTCCTAATTTTGCAACTATCATTCATGTAACCCAATGAAGATGATCAGTAGGTTTGAAATGTTTCAGAATATATTTTGCGTTTCATAACATTGAACACAACAACGGGCCACATAGATCAGCTTCACGGGCCTCATGTGGGCCGCAGGCCGTAGGATGGGCACCATTAATATACATGATATTTTAGTCGTAGACCAACTATCTTTATGCATCCATTCCGTGCTGAAATAAATTTAAGGCTATTAAGCCAAGCCATAAATTAAATCTATATAGCCAAGAAGACAACAATATAAGCACTTTGATAATGGGAAAAACTTTTGAGAGGAATCGAAAATTTGTTCTCTGCAGCCTCGAAAATTGTTGACCGCACATTTAGAATTGGGGCAACAAATATGAGAAAACAATATCCTGGATTTCTGGCCCAGTTGGAAAAAGACATCGGTAACATTCACTATGTTCTCAGCTGGTTGTGACCGATCCAACTAAATACTGTAAGTTGGCAAGAGATTTCATTGGTTTATTGTAAATTACGGCTACGAATACTTCCATCTCAGAATCGCATACGGGAAAGCAAGTTTGGATTACGATAAACTGAATCTGAAACACGAAAAAATTTGGCAAATTTGGCTCAGAAGGGAGAGCTCCTGAATCTCTCATCACTTCCCCTATACTTTTTTGAAGCTTCGATGTCGAAAAATTCCCTAGGAAAGCGCCAGAACCCTCCCCCCTCACGTCACCAAACATAGCGTAGAAGTGCGTTTTTAGGTCTTCAATTTCAAAAAATTTCCTAAGGAAAGTACCCGTATTTAACTTAAAACTGTAAGTACTTCAACGTACACACACTCGTAACGTTTCACTATACAGAGAAAAACTGCATTTTTAAATCTTCAATGACAAAAAAGCTCTAAGGACACCTTGACACTTCTATACGTCCTCAAAGATAGCCTAAATAAGGTTTTAAATCGCAAAAAAGCACCTTGAACCCCTTAATAAACTAAAAGATTTGAAACTGACTTAAATTTGAGAAAGATTTTATGATTAAAGTTTTGAGAAGTCCGAACCTCGCACCCCTTATTTCTCCTATTGTTTCCAAACGAAGCCTTAAGTCGCGTTTTTAGAACTTTAAATTCGATAGTGTCTCGTCTCCTGGCTCTACTTTTGGTAACGTCAAGGCTTTTTCCTAAAGTCACCAACAATTGTGTACAATTAAGGGCCTTGAGGCAAAAGCCAGGTAAGTCCAAATTTTTCAATTATTATTATTTTTTTAAATTAATGTTTGCGTGCGGACATTATAGATGTTCCGATTGGTGCAGCAACGGGATAGAAATTTAAGATGAAACCTCTGTTTTGTATTAAATAATGTGGGAAAAATAATAGAGTTTCTATTCTGCAATTGTAGTTATTTGTTGGTCATACCAAAAACGAGTGAGTCTGAACTTACCTGGTTCTTGCATCAAAGAACTCAATTGTGTTTTTCCGATTTAAATATTTTTCAGACTTAAATATGAAAAAAAATTCCAGACAAAGTCTTTGAACCTTCACCATTCTATTAAAGTCACTTAATATAGCTTTGAATTTTACTTAATAGAAATCTCCTTGAGAGAGCTCCTTAACCCTTTTATCTGCACCTTTTATCTATAGCCTAAAATTCATTTCAGTTTCAGAAAAAAATGCCGAGAGGGAACTAGTGTTTCCCCCAAACCAAAAAAGGAGCAGTGCGCTTTCAGATAAAAGGGCACTTTTTAATGGAAGTTTTTTAACACAAAAAAGGTGCTTTTTAAAAAAATTTTTGGTATATTAGGTGCAGATAAAGCCCAAGTGTTTTCGATGGTATTTAGTTTTAAAATATTGAAAAGCTTTTTTGATGTTTAATTTTTAAAAAAATGCTGCACTGTAAAAAAATTCAGAAACGTTACTGGTTATTTCCATGGAACGTCTTGGGATTTCGCATGTTTTCACCTAAGGTAAAGACCCCAGTAATTGGCACTTCAAGAGTTTGTCCTTAAACTTACCTCTGTTTTCAGAACTTAGAAAAAAAAAAAAAACTCTCTTGCAAATATTTTTGTATCAAAAAGTGCACATCTGTGCATCTATTTGGTTCACTAAAATCAAAAATATTTGAATCGATACTTTTATAAAAATATGTATATAAAAAGTTACCAAAATCACCAGTAATTGGCACCTGATACCCCAGTGTATGACACCTTGTGATCCAGTAATTGGCACACGTTAATAGAACTGGAAAATCACTTTATTTTTTACTTTTAAATTACATACAAATTTTATCATCATAAGAAACATGAGTAATGTTAAGAGCCATTGTCGGTAAGGATCAGGCAGGTTGTGATTGTTGACATTTTTAATTTTCTTTATTTTTGCAAATGTTGTTCCTTATCATGAATGTAATGTTTGTGCAAAATATGAGCTTTGTCTGCCTTACCGTTTTTGGGAAATTAAATTTTTTAATTTAGGGGGCGTGGCACATTTTTGCGTGTTTTTCAAATTTGCAGATTTTAAAGTTCTTGTTGCTTTAAGCGCCCCTATAATGACATGGATTTTTAAATTCTATACTATTATATGGTCTTCTTAGATACCATTACAGCTGTCAAATCGGTGTCACTACGAGGGAGACGGCCACGAACTCCGTTTAAAAATGACCGAAAATGAATTTTTTTTCTATATTCAAGGTCAATTTTCTCAAAGCGCCTTCATGATGACACCAACATTTTTAGATCATTTTCTAGCCACACTTACATCAAAAATATGTATCAAAATCGGTGTCACTATAAGGGCGCCAGAAGATATTGGAACTTTTATTCGATAAATTTCACAAAAACACAAATATTTAAAATCTAACTACAACTGTCGCCCTCATAGCAGAGATCTGATACTGCCCCGGAACCGACATTGTATTTTAAAGTAAAATGGACTTCAATTTTGAAAAAGAAAAAAGAAAAAAAAATAAAACGTGGGGGAACCCCTTTCCTTCCGGCTCCTCTAAAAATACCCAAAATTGTAAAATCGCAGTTTTTGACATATATTTTGCAAATATCGCTTGAAAGGGTAGTAGAACCTCTTTTTTCGATTCTTTTCTCCTTAAGCCTATATAGATCAAACAATTTCGAAAAATTTCCTTGGAAACTTACCAGATTCCCCTTTTTCTCAGTTCCTTCCTATGTTGTCAGTATAGAAGCGTAAAAATGACTCTTAACACTTGAAACCATTAGTATCCTTCTTTCCAGGCACATACAAAATGTGCCAAATTTAGCTTCATTTTACGTTTCACAATTTTCTTTTCTTAAAAATTAAAAACTACATTTAAAAACTTAAAGGAAAGTAGGAACTAGTGACTAGCGGTAGTTTAATGTCTTTGCTCGACTTCGGAAGAATGAGTTCCGGCACAGTTTAATTTAACTTTTTTTCAATTACAGAGAGAAACGAGGGAAACGACTCACGCGTGGCTAGACGGACACTATTATCTAGTCCCAGTGAATATTTTTAAAAAATATTGCGTATATGGACCAACGTGCTACTACTGCCTACCGTGTACTATATATATGTTAACATATTCCTACTAATTTTAACCACTGTAGTTCTCAAACTTGTTGTTGAAAAGCATTTTAAAGATCTGCCGCAAAACTCACATGCAATAAAAAAAAGAAGTAAAAAGATTACTTTTTACGTCTTGCCTATTATTACTAAAAATGTAAACCTTTTCCCCGTTTACCGATATCTTTGAATTCGGAGAGATTTTTTTACCTCCTCCTTCGCGGATTCTTTTTTCTTGCTCCTTCCAGGCTGTTGCTGTGGAGACAATAACAATGGAGAAAAAGAGTGATGACACCCAGTTCTTCGTTGCAACTGCACTAAACTTTTTTCTTCATGGACATTTTTGTTGGTCTTTTAACTGTCGGCCTCTTGCACTACTTTCGTACCATTGAGTTCCAATCTCGTGTTGCTCAGCCCCTCCTCCGCATCCCCTTTTCGCGATCTCTCTCTCTCTTTTTTTTTTTTATTCTTCGCAGAAGTGTTTTCCTGTTTGTTCCCAGTTTGTTTAGATCGAAGGCAGAGTTTCGTATTTTTCTTTTGCCGTTTCCGAACTTTTTCGTTAAACTGTTTACATGCTGGTTTCACCTCGAGACCTAATGAAAGAATCGATTTTGAGGCAAAATAATTAATCAGTGATTTTTTTTTTACTTTCAATACTTCATATATATTTTTTTGGACATTTTTAGCGTGAACTATTTTTAATCGAACACTTTTTTAATCAGTTAATTTTTGCATATAATCTATTACGATTATTTAGCTTTTTTTCGTTTACACTTTTTATATATCATTTTCAAGATTCGTTGTAAAGTAATAGATTAGCCTTTTTCCCCCAATGCCTCAATGGATCCTCAAATTGTTTTCCGAACCTAGACAGGTTAATGATGATGAACATCAAGCGACAATGGTTGAGTTGATAATCTTTTATTTTCCTGCACAGCAATGCATTGGTTTTACAGAATTAGCAGAGATTTTAATATGAAATAGAACTGTTTCCTTTTTTTTTTTCATCTAATTTAACTCTATAAAACAGATAAATTTTCTATCAACTGATTTTGTACCAGCTGTTTTTAGAGTGATATTCTCCTATTTGGTCTCACTTTAAAATAATATAATTCAATTTTTGTTATTAAGCCACGAGACATTACAGGCATATTTGGAGTATAACACTGCATTCCGTTGTCGTATCAAATGCAATTTTCTTTCTTTCAGGTTTTTTCTATTTAACACTAAGGGAGGAGGGGGTATACCGATGCGACTTCTCCAGTTGTTTGCTATTTTGATTCAATGTGTGGGGTCGGTCTAGAAATTCTTTCCCAGACCACACTCATTGTGAGTAAAACATGTTACGCTGGTGTTTTATATCTGTCACCAGTATGAGAGCTGGATAGGTATAAGACCACACGTAAATACGGTTTTTGCTCCCCTTTTCTGAGAAATGTTCGAAATTAAATCTTCAGAATAGCTGAATTCTATCCGAAGCTGGACATTTGTTGTGCACATAAACTTTCTCCGTTTGGTGTGATATGATGTCTGTGACACTATAGGGAACATTTTTCAACCACCTTGTCAACATCGTCTGACTTTTGTAAACAGGGGTGCATTCCCCGCCAAACGAATCCCCGTATATAAGAGAAAGTAAATAGGTCAAAGGGAGAGAGAGTCGTAGAGCAAAGATGCTGGTGAGTCGCGGAGTGGCTCACGCAGCTCAAAATATCTTTGTAACATTAAATAATCTGTAATTTGTAATATAGCTGTAAATATTGATGTCATTAAACGTCTCTAAAAGACCATGCATTCTCTTGTCGTCTTTACACAAGAAGTGGAAACGGTACAGGGGGGATATATGATATTTATCACGTAGTTTGCTAGATTCTTTGGCATTTAAAATTTTTATTTAATCGCTCTGTTACACGTATTAAACTATATTTTGGCCGATTTTAATGGAGTTTTATTCGAGATTTCTCGCTTATTTTGCTTTGTAATTTATAAGAACTATTTTAATGGGGTAAAATATTTCAAAAAATGTTAACTAAGAGTTGTACAAGACAGCCTATTGTTTTAGATACAGCCAAAGCATCAAAAAGTTTGGAACACTGACTTTTTTCTTATCGCTACAACTGTGTTATTTAACTGATGAACTCATAATTTATCAGTAAGTTATCACCCTTAAGCCAGAGCTAAGGCTACTTGCAACATACCAGACAGTCCGTTCATCACATCCAGAGACTGCAGTTTCGTTATTTTATAACTCATCAGTCTGGATTAATGAATAACCGAAATGGAGGCAGATGTCATCTTAGTGAAGTAGAGAGAACCAACAAACTGGTAGATAAAGCAAAATGTATCGCACAAGCTTTGCCTTCCATTCACGAGTCAAACCGCGCCATGCTAAGGCCCCTATATATACGAGCCGACTCATCACGCTTAAGATCAGCCATTTTCGATCGGAGCGCGTTTTTGTGTGGTTGTCTTTTCTGACAAGTTATCGCGTTTGGTGATTTTTCACTGCGAGCAATTATTATCGGCACGTGATTTTTTTATAAAATATTATTTTTGGCTAATTTGGCAAAGCCCGAAATTTTGCTCTGGTGTTCCTAGCTCCGCAACAATGAAAAATCCGATCCAAAATGGCTAAACTTAAGCTGATGCATCGGCCTGTACCAGTTTGTTGGCACTCTCTGCTTCAATCAGATGACATCTGCCTCCAGCTCGTTAATTCATTAATCTAGACTGATAAGTTATAGTAAGAACGAAACTGCAGTCTCTGCACGTCATAAACTGGCCGACAAAATTAAGAGACGTAAGGCATTTTCCCAAATATATCGAGAAATAGTGGATAAAAATTAATAAAATTTGGTGTGGATATAACTTATAGTGTAACAATAATGCGTGCAAAGCAAAAATAAAAATTCCCTTCATTGGCAAGAGTTATTGCCAACAGTCCAATGTGGACTTCATGATGAAAGATGGCAATGAAAGTTAGGCTTGTATGGTATATGGCCTCATCTAGTATGATGTGTGGTCACCTCTGACAGACAACATGCGCAACGAGTATGCATGCTGTTAATAATATAGTTAAGGAGTGCTTTCAGTAGACCTTCCCACTCTTCCACCGGGCAGTTTTTAACTCCAGAATGACTCTGGGTGGGGTTGGCGTACCGCAATTGCCCTTCCAATTGCATCGCAAGCATGTTCAATGGGGTTAAGGTCCGGAGAGTTGTCTGGTCAATCCATTCGATGAATATCTTCGCTTTCTAAATGTTCCTCCATCAGGACATCCCTATGTGGTCGGGCATTGTGCGTCCATAAAAACTAATTCACTGCCAATAGCACCTCTGAAAAGACGCACATATGGTTGTAGGATCTCCCGCCTGTACCTCTGGGCATTCACGGAACCAGTGTCAAACACATGAGTGGTGTGCGGGTATCTTGCTTGATCCCTGCTCAAACCATCACTTCTCCACCAGCATAATTGTCCTTTTCCATGATGTTACTGGGATGGTATCGGGTCCCAGGTTCCCTCCATATGAATATTCGCCAAGAATAAGGTTGTAGACTGAATCTGGACGTCTGTGAGAAGAACATTAACCCATTGAAGGTGGTTCCAGTTTTGGTGCTATTTGCACAATTGTACACGCACTCTTTTGTGGGAATGAGTGAGTGGGATGCAAATTGCGGGCTTCCTGGCATACAACCCTTTTTCACTGAGCATCCTGGCTACTGCCTTTCTTGAAACTAATGTTCCTGTGGCAGAGGCTAGGTCCCTAGACAGTTATGTCGATGTAGACGTCCTCTGGTGTTTAGCTGTAAGTATCAAATACTAGTCTTCATTGGGCGTTGTTGCTCTCGGACGACTTTATACAAGTCTGGACACTGTCCCACTGTTTTTAAACTGATTCCACAAATTCGAAATAACGCTTGGAGCTGCACCCAATTCCTAGCAACCTGAACTTGGGACTATCCTTCCTCAAGTCTACCCATAATTCTCCACCTCATACCTTCGTCTAAACGACGATGTTCACTCATTTCACCTAAAAATCAACAAAAAACAGCAAGACTATTCGAGAAGCACAATATAAATCACTACTGTGCTGTAGAGTGGAATGAGCTGAGCAGCTGGCTTGTTTAGGGGCGGGTGTTGTTTTAAGGAGTATTTTTCTCATTTTTCTCTTGATTGGGGGAGGGGGAGTTTCGCGATATTTAGGGGGCGTGCGCCTTTGTTTTTAGGGGAGGGGTACTCCTGGAAAAGCAGATGAATGTGAGTGGACTTTTTAAAGTTAAGACTAAAAAGCGTGCAAAGCTCTAACCCAAGGTTGACTTTTGTTGGAAAGTTTTCTTAGCCCTGTTGCATGGCAGCATCAGCAAGAGATACTAGTATTGTCCGACCGCGAAGTTTTGACACCTTTCAGTCATCTGAGAAAACGAGCCCATTCCTGAAAGTAGGTAGAGAAGAAATAATTGACGTGGGCCATACTTACGAGTCAGAGACATTTTGGCGGTATGAATGTGTTTGTTCAGGTTGTTGGCTTTTGTTTTCATTACAAAGAAAAAAAAAGAGATCTTCGCAATTTTGATGATTAATCATTAGTCAAACTGAGAGCAATGTATACTTTCGGTATGTGATTATCTAGACCTGAAATGTTTAGGTTGCGGAAATAACTGCATTGAGTTGGCGGAAAAGTAAAAGTGACAATCTTTTCATTCTTAATTTCAAAGCTATTCTCGCCAATTTTCAATTCATATCAACTTTAGGAGGCGTTGCAGTTTCTAACCAATGTCTGTTTAAAAAAATCAAACCAAGACCCACACACTTATAGAAATTATCACCTGTCCAATGAGATATCTGTCTTGGCCGCGCAAAATTGAAGTGTGTTACTTTTCCTTGGCTAAGTTCTTGAATTCTAAAGTGATGTATTCAATCTCTAGAACCAATACCACACTTGCAAACTCCGTTCTTCAATTTTCCTCGGTGCGTCGCCACTTCATGAAAATGGACGCTTCTGAAACAAAGCATGGTCAAGTGCCGTCTCTTCACAGCCATCCTTTGCCATCTCTTGCCTCAAAACAGATGCCTTAACTATTTGATCTAGTTACCTCCAAATTTTTAACTTTGGCACTTACACTTGTTCGCTTCTAGGTGCTTTCTAGAATGTTTGTGTGTTTAAATAAAAAAACAATGGTTGCATTTGAAGCCATGTAAGTATTCGAAATAAAGCAATCTACCTCTTTCACTTTGGACAAACTATTGCAGGAATTTTCCAATCTAAAGTAAAGAATTTGGAAACCATGTTTCATCTTTCAATGATCACATTTTACGAGTTACGTGTGGAATGGCACCTTCAAAATATCCTGAGTCGAAGTAACAACACCGTTAAAAAAAGCCACGCAGAAGATAAAGAAGAATTTGGCGCTGTCATCTGTCTTTGCCAGACCTGTCATTGTCTTGGATGGTTAAACGAAACTGAATGAAGCCCGGCGTAGCAGAAAGAAACAAAATCCTAGAACTTGTAGGAGAATGGGAGCAGAAAAGCGCAAGCGCTTGAAGGTGAGTACATCGGTTTCGTCGCTGACAAAGTAGCGGAAAAGAGAGATTGGCTTGCAGGAAGTTGATATTCGGGCAGGTGGTTTGGTGGGAAGTAATCTAGTTTCGCGTGCCATCTGCCGTCCACTGATATCTTTCGGTTCTCAGGTCTGAAATGTAATTCCATATTGTATAAATGTCAAATTTAGTTCGATTAAAATTAGCATAAAGTGCTTCTAAAGTTTCTGTTTCAGGTTTAAAAAAAACCCTGCTACTTTGCTCATCCGTCATTGAAATATATTTTGAGCTTTAAAAAATTAAAAAGTATATTTTAGGGTAGAAGAAAAATGTAGTGCAGTGGTAACTATAAGCTCCATTTGGATTGGTTAGTATTTTCGTTATCTTCTTTAAAACTTCTGTTTTGAGTAAAATAACCAACCAAAATTATCATGTAATTAAAAATAATTTTGATTAAAGTTATAATCACAAACTTGAAACTGATTTTGGAAGGGTAAAACATAATCCCAAATTTAGTATTCGACCGGTATTATTGATTCCGATATTAACTTATGTTAGTCACTTTTTTATTTGAATTTGGTTTGTAATCCATTTAAGTAGAAAATGCTTGCAATAATAATAATTAAAAAAAATAATAATAATGAAATAAATAAATCCTGAAAGGAAAACTTTTAAGTCATTTTTTGAAAATAAATTCCTGCTGTACATATTGTATACATATTAAGTACAATTTTAGTTTCAAATGCATTAATTTTATGATATACATTTGCTTAAACTTAAAGAAATGTAACTGACCGTAATAATAGAGGGTCCTCCAAATTAAATTTAGAAAATTAAATTTCGCATTTATTTTTTTTAAGAAGAAAAGAGTATTTGTTAAATTTCACGCGATTTATAAATGCCGTTAATTTGTAATAATCTTATGCTTGCATAATTAAAAAATTCTTTCTCTAAACTAAGATACGGATTGCTTGGTTTTTCTTAAAATTTTTAGCTGACTAACAATACGAAAAACACCGTCCAATACTGTTGAATGTTTAAAAAAGACATCCATTTTGTTCTCAACAACAGTTGTTAAATTTACAAGAGAGTCCTGTTTAAACTCGAATGACACGTGCTGCAAGCTAACCCCAATTTCAATAGAAGCAATACTAAAAATTAGAAAATTGTCGCTATTCTCGGAAAGGTCGTAAAAACAGCAGAAAGTGCTTTCGTTTTAAGTGTATCAAACATGAAATAGTTTAAAATTTTAGTTTAAAAAATTATTTTTTTAAACTAAGATACGAATTGCTTGGTTGTTCTTAAAATTTTTTATCTAGCTAACAATACGAAAAACACCGTCCAACATTATCGAATGTTTAAAAAAGACATCCATTTCGTTCTCAACAACAGTTGTTAAATTTACCAGTGAGTCCTGTTTGAACTCGAATGACACGTGCTGCAAGCTAACCCCAATTTCAATAGAAGCAATACTAAAAATGAGAAAATTGTCGCTATTCTCGGAAAGGTCGTAAAAACAGCAAAAAGTGCTTTCGTTTTAACACTCCGTCGGGCGCAATATGTTGTAGAACACGATCGGGCGCATTGAGCCTGGGAAGCACACTTTGATCTACTGATCTTTTCTACGCATGTTTACATTTTCTTACGAAAAATTTGTCAACTACAAACACCAAAGAAGAGAAATAAAACAGTTTTTCATGATTTTCGAATATAACATAAGTTTGAGAAAATGAATGTACATTTTTCCACGAGCTATTGAGGAGGCGTGGCTAACTAAAGAATTCGAGGTGTGCCTAATAGATCAGTTGCGCCCGACGGAGTGTTAATTGTATCGAACATGAAATAGTTTAAAATTTTAGTTAAAAAAATTATTTTTTGAAACTTGGATACGAATTGCTTCGTTTTTCTTAAAATTTTTATCTAGCTAACAATACACCGTCCAACATTATTGAATGTTTAAAAAAGACATCCATTTTGTTCTCAACAACAGTTGTTAAATTTACCAGTGAGAGTCCTGTTTAAACTCGAATGACACGTGCTGCAAGCTAACCCCAATTTCAATAGAAGCAATACTAAAAATTTGAAAATTGTCGCTATTCTCGGAAAGGTCGTAAAAACAGCAAAAAGTGCTTTCGTTTTAACACTCCGTCGGGCGCAATATGTTGTAGAACACGATCGGGCGCATTGAGCCTGGGAAGCACACTTTGATCTACTGATCTTTTCTACGCATGTTTACATTTTCTTACGAAAAATTTGTCAACTACAAACACCAAAGAAGAGAAATAAAACAGTTTTTCATGATTTTCGAATGTAACATAAGTTTGAGAATGAATATACATTTTTCCATGAGCTATTGAGGAGGCGTGGCTAACTAAAGAATTCGAGGTGTGCCTAATAGATCAGTTGAGCCCGACGGAGTGTTAATTGTATCGAACATGAAATAGTTTAAAATTCTAGTTAAAAAAATTATTTTTTGAAACTTGGATACGAATTGCTTGGTTTTTCTTAAAATTTTTATCTAGCTAACAATACACCGTCCAACATTATTGAATGTTTAAAAAAGACATCCATTTTGTTCTCAACAACAGTTGTTAAATTTACCAGTGAGAGTCCTGTTTAAACTCGAATGACACGTGCTGCAAGCTAGCCGCAATTTCAATAGAAGCAATGCTAAAAATTAGAAAATTGTCGCTATTCTCGGAAAGGTCGTAAAAACAGCAGAAAGTGCTTTCGTTTTAAGTGTATCAAACATGAAATAGTTTAAAATTTTAGTTTAAAAAATTATTTCTTTAAACGAATTGCTTGGATTTTCTTAAAATTTTTTATCTAGCTAACAATACGAAAAACACCGTCCAACATTATCGAATGTTTAAAAAAGACATCCATTTCGTTCTCAACAACAGTTGTTAAATTTACCAGTGAGTCCTGTTTAAACTCGAATGACACGTGCTGCAAGCTAACCCCAATTTCAATAGAAGCAATACTAAAAATTAGAAAATTGTCGCTATTCTCGGAAAGGTCGTAAAAACAGCAGAAAGGGCTTTCGTTTTAAGTGTATGGAACATGAAACAATATGAACATTTATATTTTCAGCTCAAGCACATTATAAATTGACAACACAAAAATCTAATTTTATCTGAAGATTCATGAAGAAAACTCGATTAATATTTCTCCAATCGCAATAAACAATCATTATAAAGAAAGAGATAGGAAGAGATAAAACTGATGATTTTGTTTAGTTGCTGCGTCTAACGTAAGCTTTGTATAAACTGAAATATTTTACAATTTTTACCACACGTTTTCTGATTTCCCTTTCAGACTGTGTTGATATAACAAATTATGAGTATCAAAGCAATAAACATTATAAAAGCTATTGATTATTGTAATACGTAATACAATTTAGTTTGTTCTTACTTGTGTAAAGAAATAAGATATTTTAATTAAAAACATGATACTAATGTTCTGTAAATAACAGTACTTTTTATTTGTCGAGCTATTTGAAAGTTTTGCAGATTGTTACTAACTTTGATAAAGTGTTTAACAGGACTTCATTTTATTGGTGTTTCTCACCGACTCACGAAAAAAAAAATAGAGAAAAACTGACAGCTTCTGCTCAAACATAAATTTTCAAACCAAAGTAAACTTTCAGCAAGTATTATGTGCAATATTTTTTTATTCGATGCGTGTAAAACAAGACCAATACAAAAAATCTAAGCATTGCATTCAAAATTACTCTGACTTATATTATTGCATCAACATTTTATCTTATTTACAGAAAACTTTATTTGATACTTTTAGCTGTAAGATAAAGTGTGCGACAAAAAATATGACTTACACAAACTTGTATCCTAGAAGTCACAAATAAATAAATAAATAAATAAACAAAAACACAAGTAAATTAGAAATGTTTAGACAGTGAAGCCTCGTCATTCAAAAACTTTCTTGAGTTGAGGAAGGTCAAAATGTGCATTTTATTCCAGAAAAACAACAAAAATACATGCAAACATATACGATCACAATGTGTTGCTAAAACCCAAGGATCAGGCGCATTTGAGCCTCCCTGGTTCTCGCCCCCCCCCCCCCCCGAAAGGACTGGTCTGTTTCAATGCAACATTTTTGACTCATTTCACATTTTTTACTGCAAATAAACAATTTTAGCAGACACTGTTTTACTTTCTCTGATAATTCGCTGTCAAAAAGCCGCGAAAGTTTTGAAGCAGATATGTTGATGCTTTCAAAACAGCTGTCGTTTGAGAAAGAGAGATACCTCACGTCATCACTCTTCCCCAGAACCGCACGACCAATATCTTCGACAGCCCAGAGAAATTGAAGTGCTAAACCAAAAAACAGAGCACTGAAACGAAAGAACATCAAATAGCGAAGGTTGAGTTCATTGGTTTCACCGGCGAGGAAATAGCGGAAAAGAGGAATTGGTTTGCAGACAGTTGATGCCTCTGTATTCCTAGTTTACGGGAGAGCGACCCGGATAGCATGTCGTCTTGTTGAATGGCATCATTTTATGTCGTCGGGTTTGCTCCGTGGGATAAGAAATCAAGCTGAAATTGAATGCCAGTGTCCGTAGTAATGGGAACTTAAGTGAAACGACAAAGAGCCTCTAAGGTTTTATGAAGGCGGAATTGAGCTTATGTAACGTAAAGGGATCATGGTAGATTTTCAGAGTTGTGCGTGAGTAATTTAATTACTACAGTGTCGTTTTCGTGTCGTACATTAGATGGAGCTCAAAATATTATTTTTCGCTGTATTTGAAAGTTTAAGTGAGTTTTAATACCTGAAAAGACAACGCTATTTGCATCAAAAAGTGTTTTATTATTTGTTTTGTTGTTACTGCTAGTGATTAATCCAAAGTAGACGTAAAAAGTAAAATGATATATGTAAGGAAAAGGGGGGCACATGTAAACTTTTTTTTTTCATTTTATTATTTTTCCAAAAATATTATCTATTTTTCAGCTTAAAAATGTCCTCATGATCGAATGGACTTTTCTTTGCGTCATGGAATTTTTTTAAAGAAAAAATATTTTTTTAAGCATATGTTTTCTTTGCAGCGTTTCTTAAATTGTGTTCCGCGGAACCCCAGGGTTCTACGAAGACTGCTCAAGGGTTCCGTGTTCCTTTTTTCTACATAAAAATGCCTTACAAATTTGATTGAAATCAGTTCTGAGTGAAGTACCAAATCGGTATTTTCCGAATTAACAGCGGAGAAAATATCAAAATGAATTTTACGTTGCAAACTCAATTGCACTGTCGATGTGACTGTCGTGTCCTGTGACTATGTTAGTACGAGAAAACCATATTTTTATCTAAATGACATTTAATTAAAAAAAATTTAAAAATGTGTTATTAAAATGCTACAATAAGTAATATTTGGAATAATTTTCATTCTTATTGCAAGTGAGCCGTTTTTTAATGCTGCATTCAAATTAGTGTGCTACTGAAAATACACTAGGGGTTCTGCGAAAAAAAAAGTATTTAAAAAGGATTCTACAGATCAAAGAGTTAAGAAGCGCTGCCTTATGGTGTGGCTTTTTCTTTCCATTTTGTTAAAATACTTTCATGAAACAGAAGTTTTAAAGAGTTGGGGAGATTTGTTTTTTAGTACTATATGAGTAGTAAACACACTTTTCTTGCATTAAGAACTCCAGCCATTGATATTATATCATGAATCATTACATTCATTTTATATTTTTAATATATTTGTTTTCGTTCTAGATTGCATTTCATGTATAGAAAAAATCGATAAAATTATTGTTAATTAGAGAAACAGAATGGATCTTAACGGATTTGTTATGCCGCTGCTTTATTACCTAAACATCCCCTCCCTTCCAGCTTTTTGTTTGGAGGTATTTCATCCCTTAGTTTTTTAGTTCTAAAGCCTAAATTCGCCGTCTTGCGGTAATTTATAACAGTAGTTAAAGAACTAAAGCATTTCAACTCAGAGCCAACCAGGGAGCCGTCTTATTGGACAGGGCAGATCGATCATAGTTTTGCACATTTCGTCCACCATTAGCCAGATACTGCTGTCCCTCCTATAATTTATTTGAGTTGTGGACATCTAATACATATTATTTTTTAAAAAAAGGTCAACGAATGCTATTTTAAATGTATTTGTTTAATTGACTCAAAACGTATTAAACAATAAAAATAATCATATTTGTGTTTAAATGTTCATCTTTCATTAATATTCGCAATTCCAATAAACTATACGAGAGCTACAATCTCTGGCAACTGGCGAATATAAGAGGTAAAACAAGCAAATGCCATAACTTATTACTTGCTTTTTAAGCTCAGTGAATGACAGTAATTTTTCATCCTGTTTATGAGGTTTTTCTCTTGTATTTTTTTGAAATTGCATTACATGATCAACTTTCTGAAGCCTATATTCCACCACAAGGAGAAAAACATGGAATGGAATGTTTTACCTCTTTTGATAATTTCTTATAACTCCGCAAGGTAGGGTATTCAGGCTTTTTTATTGCGAATAGCAAATTACTTACAGACTCTGGGGAAATGAACCAATAATCTGCAGCGTTTCTTAAGTTGTGTTCCGCGGAAACCTACGGTTGCATGGAGATCAATCAAGGGTTCCGCGTTTTTTTTTCAATTAAAAAAAATCACTTTAAAATTCGATACAAATAAGTTCTGAATGAAGCATTCAATCAATATTTTCCAAATGAACAGCAGAGAAAACATCTAAATAAATTGTGGATTAAAACTCAGTTATTGTCAATCTATGACCTACGACTATAATAGAACAAGAATGAGCAATCTTCATTGAAATGACTTTTATTTACAAAAATATATAACTTTTTGATTACATTTCGTATTATTTGAAATAATTTTCGTTTTGATTGCAAATAAGCCATTTTTGAAGACTGCATTCAAACTATACTGCTGAAGATAAACCGAGGGTTCCGTAAAAAAACTGGAGATTAAAAAGGATTCCACTTATCAAAGAAATCAAGAAACGCAGATCTATAGGATAAACTCTCAAACACTACGATGTACTATTTAATTTTTATTTCGGCTAAAAGAAATGTCAAAAAGGTAACTTCCGTATGTAAATGGCTTGTCTCAACAGCCTCTTCCGAAAAGCAAAGTAGTTTACAGTTGCGAATAGTGCTTTCTCCGTTTCCTGAGTACCGTCTTAAACGAAAGCCTATCTCATGCTTTACTCGTTTCACATCAGCTGGAGTGACGATTAAACGACAGTTTCCAGGCAAACTGACGGAGATTTTCGATTTCCTTTTTTTCCAGTGAAATTGTTTTCTTTCAATGTATCCAAGAAAAGAAGTAAGAAGAATGGTTTTGATATCTTTATTTTAAGCGTATTTCATGGAATTTTTAGTATTTTTGGTTCGAGCGGCATTTTGGGACTAGCTTTTTCTTTTCAGTATTTCGCTTCTAAAAATCTCTCGTATATGCATGGCGACAGTGTTTTGATTTAGAACCAACATCCTTATATACAAATATCTTCCGTCGTCGGTGTGTTTGTCACTGAACTCCTCCTTAACGGCTGAACCAATTTTTATGAAATTTTGTATGCGTGTGATTAAGTAGGTCCGAGTATGATTTAGTGTTGCAATTTGACCCGATAGGAAATGTCTTTTTAATTATTTAAATTAATAATTCATTGGACGTTTCTTGACTTTCTAAGGATTTCCTCAACCTAATTCGTTATTCAGTGCTTCTTCTCAGCTTTCTGTTAAAAGCCAGTCTTGCGTAGCTGCCATTTTGTTTTTCGTCTAAATGTTAAAAGCTTTTCTACAGAGCCAAATCATAAACTAACGTTTTTCCTATTCATAGTGAATATCCAGGCCTTTAATATGTTCTGTGTTTAAAATGAATAGTAGCTTAATCAGATTTGATTGTACATTATCAACCCGTAAGCAATCTCGTTTTTATTGTGAAACTTGCAAATATTATTTTGTAAAATAAAAAATAGTCGTTTATTAGTAAATTGCCCTCTGCATCGTTATTTTCGCAAGTTATGTAAATGTGTGTCGGGTAACAGTAACGTAGTCGCTTGATAAGATTAGAAGTATATTAATGTATTTGGCCGATTATTTTACATTTTAATGGAATGTTTAGTGCAATTTTATGGATTTTTTAAAAGAAATATTTGGTGCATTGGACACCTTCTTCTTATTATACAATCGGCTATGGATCTCGCCAAACGTTTTCCAGGAAGAGTTCAATAATTGAACTTTAGGCGATGTACGAACCAGAATTTTCCTGTTGTTCTAGATGTAATGTTTTTTAAGTAAGTATTATTTCTGCAGATGAAGGCGAGAGACCGAGATCGTCATTTAAGCGCCTTAATTAAAAAGATCGGATCACTAATGGATAGGAGTTCGTTACGTTTGTAATTGGCAGGGTTACGATTGCGTGGTCGCTTGGCGAGTTAAGCGATAACAGTTACAGTTGTTAACAGGTTAAACAACAGAGCTAGTAGATTTTTTACAGCGGATGGGATATTTTTCTTCTTCTTCCTTGAGTTATTATGTTTTTAGAAAAAGAATGTAATGTAACGACAAATACAAGCATGTTTTCATTTCAGTTAATCTGTCCCAAAGGTGTTATTTGTATTTTCGAAAAGAGAAGTTTGTGGCATCCAAACAATTTCTGAGAACTTTACGTTGTCAATTTCATATTTCGAAAATTTAAAATCAAACTGTTCTTACGATTTATGATTTGTCTTCATTGTTTTTCACAACCACCCTTAATAAATTCAGTGCTGTACATTTTTAAGCCTAATTAAGTTTTATGGAGCTTAATATTTTCTTTACTGTTTCAGTATACATGAATTTTGTTAAGCTGTAGCGATTAGCTTACTAATATTCCTTGGACGCAGCAACTAAAAACGAAGTTAGTTCAAGAAAAATTGCTTTATGTTTACTTTATCTCGTGAAACATCAGGAAGAGCCTGAGTTAAAGTAATTTATTTATTTATGTCTTATGACATTTTCAATGAAATATTATTATTAAAATTAACTTTTTACTAAGTGAGTAGTTTATTTTCAACAGTCAGCACTAAAAATAACATACCATTGAATCTTATGTTTAAGCTTGAAAAGCTAATTCAACATTCATAGCTAATGAAATACATTCAGAGCAACTGGCTGAAACTATTGGCAAAAATGGACAGACTTAAATAACCCGTCGATAAACAACCGAACCAGGCTTGAGTTAAAAAAAGGAAAGAAGGAAAATGAGTCAAAATGCCAGGAGTTTAAATGCAACCGGCATATTCTGTTATTTGACCATATCCTGTTCCTGAACGAAAAAACAAATGAGATTAAACTAATGCAAATTAATACTAGAAATGCTTTTAGAAAAATACTTTGGCTCAATTCATACCAAATGTTTTGTGAAGCATAGTTATTATCTGTAGTATCAATTTTAAGATAAGTCTATTAATTTTTATGATAAGTCATCATTCAAACAATTATACTGTAAATGAAAAAAATAAAGTTTTTCCCCCATATTAACGTATTTCTGCTAATTATAAATTTTAAAGAGCAATAAAAACTTCCACAAATATACAAATTGCTTACATTTCCAATCAAAACAATAGAAACATACTAGCAAACTGTTTAGAAATAAATTAGAAACAATTGCTTCAGAAGTTGAACGTTTCTAATCCAGAATCAAAGTGTTTGTACTTCTCACAATTACTGCACGTTAAATGTTATTTAGAAATAATACGTTTATTCCCTGATGAAAGTTAAATACAAAAGAGCAGTTTCTCATTTACGGAAGCGTGGTAGTTCTGCGAGCGAACATTTTAAACAATCAAAACTGAGAAACTAAACCTTTGTCTGCGAGAACAACTAAACTTATCTTCTTCGGCTACAAAGCAAAATGTTTAAAACGCAAATAGCTCTCTATTGTTTGCGTAACAACAATCTATACTTTTCGTATGTTTTTCAATTAAATCATTTTTTCTCTCTCTTGATATTCCATACGTAATATTCATTTTTGCAACCTTTTGTTCTAGTATCTTAGAGCATTATATGTTTTCTAAATCGCCTTCTATGGATTGTTGTGTTATGCTCCTGTTTAATGAGTTTTCATGCCCAACAATTTCATTGCGTTTGCCATTTATTAAAGAAACTAATGTTATTGCGTTTTTTCAGTCGTTTCATTTTTTTGTTTTGTTTTGCGGCTTTATTTTGTTTTTCTTAAGCCGAAGGATTTATTGTTATTTAAGAGAAAAAAACAGCTTTTATGTTTTCTCCTCTTTTAATGCTAACAAAAGGGAAAGCAATTTTTGTGTTAAAGTAATGCATATTTTTAAATATTTTATTTTGAAGGAAACTGTCAGGTAATTTTTAGTTAATAGGCTCTGTGATTTAACTTTTTTAAAAAAAAGGGACAATATATATATATATATATATATATATATATAGGAACAATATAGGAACAATTTCATATTCGCATATGTGATAGTAGTTTTTCAATGGAATAGAAAATAAATTTTAATTAGTATTAATAAGGTTTTTTTTACAAATAAAATACTTGACTTAGTTCCACTATCCTAATTCATCGCAAAATTACATATTTCTTTTTGATACATACGTACTTACAGATGTCTCAAATAAACAAGAAAAATTGATTTAGGGCTGATTAAAATACGTATGTGGATTGATCATACACCCATAGTTATTCCAAATGGCCCTACGACATACAAGCGCACAAACCTCATGAGAAAAAAAAACCAATATGAGAGGCGTTTAATTTCAAAACGAATTGTATCCACTTTTGGAAAAAATTTTTTTTTTTTTCGTTTTCAGAATTTCTAATATAAACCCTATCGACCCATGAGTTTTTCTATTTTCGAAGTAGTTTATATCTACTGTTAAAAATGCGTAAACTTTGGTTTTACCTCCTAAACGGTGTATATCCATCACCTTATTTCTCGCCAGGTCTTTTACAGCAAACCACACATCCAAATATGAATTTACCACTTCTAACTCAAAAGTAGTTCACAAATAAAATAGCGGAGCGAGGCACTGGCTGAGCATTTCCGATCAAGCGTGATACCCGTCCGCATTAAGAGATCGCAGCATCTTGCGCCTTGTTACTTCCTTTTACAAAAAAGGAAGTATTGTATTCGCAAAAACATTTTCACTCAAAATTCGGCCTTAATTTCCACTTTGCTCACCCCCGAATTAATGTTGAGTTTTTTTTTACACGACCACACGCGGATAAGTGCCTAAGAACGTAGAAACGCGCGAAATATCAATTTTGACATTCCCCGAGTAAATTACAACGACTTTTCTCGTGACGTCCGTATGTACGTATGTATGTGTGTGCGTTCGTGCGGATGTGCGTATGTATGTCGCATAACTCAAGAACGGTATGTCCTAGAAAGTTGAAATTTGGTACGTAGACTCCTAGTTGGGTCTAGTTGTGCACCTCCTCTTTTGGTTGCATTCAGGTGTTTCTAAAGGGGTCTTTTGCCCCTTTTTGGGGGGAAATCATTGTTAATTTCGATGGATACTCAAGTGGTGTTATAATTTGGCGGACGCTTGGCGATATATCGCCAGTCTTTTTGTCGCCAACCTGGTGACAAATTTGGCGATTTTTTTTTTTAAAATCTGATTTTAATTTGGCCACTAGTGGTGATATTTAGAGAGTAAACTATTGAATCACATTAAAATTGCCAATAATGGGAAAATGAAATTGAATTGGAGTAAACGAAAGTCATGCGATGCACACATCAGCTCGTGTAAGTTTATCAGTTAGGCAAGCGCGCCCTCAAATTGTGATTGCTGAATTCATATTAAATAATTAATATTAATGTTGAATTGTGATCAATTAATGATTAAGTTGTGATTAGTTGTGATAAAAATTGTAATTAATTGTGATAAAAATTGTGATCTATTAATACCTACAACGTTATTATTTGAATCGGCTTGGGTGGTTTTATTGTTCATAATTAATTGGATCGAAGTTCCTTTTTTTGAGCAATGTTCATTGAAAAGAATAAAGTAAGTAAGAAGGAATCAAGTAGCGAAAAAAAAATATATTAAAAATGTTGAATATTTTGTTTGAATCTAATAAGGTTTATTTCTGAAGAAAATACGTGTTTTTTTTTTTTTTTTTTCGTTTTTTTTTTTTTTTTTTTTTGAAAATGGGATGATATCTACTGTTTTACACCGAAAAAGAATGTATCCAAATTAAAATCGGCTATTTAGGTCTGGTAAAATTGAGGTTCAAAGGCTTCATATGGTAAATATAAGATCAGAAAAATGTTCTCAGCAATAACTGCTTCCTACATTGGCAATTTTATATTAGATATTTAAAAATAGAAGAATAAATTTTTCAGCATTATTATTGTACTAGAAAATCACCCGTCATGGTATGACGGATGCAAATTGCTTCTTCAATTAGAAACATTTCCCCGTAAAATTTGACGTCTTCAAACAGATGTACATGTGAGAGAAATGTTTAACATTGATTGGGAAAAACTTAAATTGATCATATGTTTCACGACAAAATATATTTTTTAAACCAAACATTGTTATAATAGTTCTTTATTTAGTTACTAGTAGTATCCGCACGGCTTTGCCCGTAATAGAAAAATTAAAAGGTCTTTTTGTTCGCCTGTATATTTACAAATAATGTGTGGTGAATTTTCTCGCCAATTGTCTTGTACCCATGTTACGGTTCCACTTTATGATAATTTCGTATCTCGCCAATTGGCTTGTGTCCATGTTACGGTTCCACGTTATGATAATTTCACAATTTACTCGTCCATCTTATGATAATTTTGTTCTTAAAATTGGAATAGAAAAAGAACTACATCGAATTTTTAAAAAATAGCTTCTAGGTGCACACTTCCATACTACAAAAATAACTTTGTGCCAAATTTCATGAAAATCAGCCGAATGGTCTAGGCGCCATGCGCGTCACAGAGATCCTGAGAGACAGAGAGAGAGAGAGATCCGGACAGACAGAGATCCTGACAGACAGACAGAGAGAGATCCGGACAGAGAGACTTGCTGCTTTATTACTAGTAAAGAAAGATATTTTGATAATTGAGATTTTAGAAAATGGTAAGAAATTATTTCACCCCAACGGTATACGGTATAAATATAATCTTTATATTAAAGGTTCGGGTACAAATTGATTCGAAAGAACTTTATATCCGCATTCTAATTACCGTTGCTTTTTTATGGATATACCTCGCATTACATAATCTGGAAAAACGCTTCATAATATGTATAACGGGTTTGAATTTTTCTTCATTCATGTAAATTCGCATGACTACTTATTCGTTAAATCCCAGTTAAGTTGAATTGATAGTTAGCATCTCTTTTTATAGTTTAAGTTGACTGTATACCAAACGCGCGCCAGAATACAATTTGCTGCTTGTTTTTACATAATGGATTAAGCTGAAAACGGACCGCCAAGTTTTCTGAATTCAATATCTGAACAGCAAAACAGATGCTTATTGTATCTAGTTCTGCTTTGTCAAAACGAAGCGCTTCTCTGCTTCTCAAACGTTGCCAAAAAATATTGTCTTATCTTTACTAATAATAAAGCTGAAAGTCTGGATCTCTGTCTGTTACTCGCATTGCGCCTCGACCGTTCGGCCAATTTTCATGAAATTTGGCCCAAAATTAGTTCGTAGCATAGCGGTAAACACCTCGAAGCGATTTTTCGAAAATTCGTTTTTTTTTTCTATTCTAATTTTAAGAACATTTTACCGAGAAAACTATCACAACGTGGACGATCAAATTACCATGACGTGGACTAGCAAATTATTATAGCGTGGGCTCATAATATAAACGAACAAATTACCGTAGCAAATATGCGAGAAGTTCATCATCCATTAATTTACAGGCGAACCAAATGACCTTTTAATTTTCTACTACGGGCAAAGCCGTGCGGGTACTACTGGTTACAAATAAAATTATTGAATTTTAAGTATTACAACAATGAAATAATGCCGGCCTGCATGATACCGCCCGAGGTTTTTTGTTGATTTGACTCTGTCCTATAACTTTTCTTAATACTCTTTTGCTTTTGACTTTCAATACTGTAAGATTCTTATTTGTTTGATTAAAAAAAAGCCCCAAACAGAAACATGAACAAATGAACTGTTAATTTTTCTCACACTTCCATTTTTCCGAGGAAAGTAGAAAATTTACGCCACCTAATAAAAGGAGATATCCTGAAATATCATGACTAACATCACTGTCAATCTCAAACGCTCTGCTATATGAAAATCGCTTCTGGCAAGCAGAGCATGATTAAATTTCTGCAATTTTCATAGAGTTTTTATCCTCTTTTTTTTCGGTATTGCCGTCTCGCGTCAGAATAAAACGATGACGAAATTTTTTCCCAAGACCGTCTCGCGGCTCTTGCACTGCTTTCCGTCTTCTCCTCCACCACAAGCAGTCTTATTCTCATATATTTTTATGAGTGTCTTTTGTAGCATGAAAGCAATTACTGGGAACTGCGGGAGAAAATATCTGTATGATTTAATAATAAATTTTGTTTGTTTGGTTCGTTGTTTTTCCCCCCGAGTTCTTTGTCACATTTCATCCTTTTTTCTGAATTTTACGGGGATTATTAATATTCTAATGCGTAAAAAGCAGAGATTTCATTGTAGCAATTCATAAAGCCTAAAAGGATCAACTTTTTTTGTCATTCATTACGGGAATCCACTTGAGCTTTACCTGGAAAAGTTTTAAAAAAAATCTACAACAAAGAAAGAAAATTATCGAATGACTATCGGCTATGGCCGAATTATCAGAGTTTTATTGCTTGTGTTGAGATAAGGGACATTATTTTGGTTGTTCTAGTGCTGAAAAAAAGCGTTTTAGCAGCTTAAAAACTGAACGTCATATTAATGTAATGTATAGAAACACTAATATAAATACAAACTAAATAATAGCACTTAACGTATTATAAAACATACTATCTTTGACCATCGATTACATGGAAAGGCTTATTTCCGGTTTATAGGTGGAAATGAACGTATCTATTAGTTTATAGGGATGTTAGTTGGTTTGTTTCAGATGTGCACTTTTGCCTATTTATTATTTAGCCTTAGTTTTGTAAAAATGAAAATTTGCTCATAGCAATATTTTTTAAATCTGAAATATATTCGATCTATATTCTCGCGGCAAAAAATTAATTGATTTATTTATTAACAAAAAATTTTTGATCTTACCATTTTGCTTTTACGTTCCTCAACGAAATGAAAATACTTTATTTACTTTTTATTGTTTCCATGGTAACTATTTTTTCTTCCCCTTATTTTATTTTTGAGAATGCAATGAATGAATAAGGCACTAGTGACATTATAAAACGCGTGCATCCAAAAAAAAAAAAAAAATCCCATCGTTATTTTCCCTTCTCCCCTGCTACATTCAGATGGAATCGTCTTTACTTGGAAGATTACCAAATTACATGTAACCTGTGGTCAAACAGTATGCATACAAAATGGATCCTAAACTGTGTGTCAATCAATACGATATTAATTTTTAAAAAAAATGACATTTTTAAATGGGAATGGTATGACAGCAGATATCTGCAACTATACAGATACGCCGATTAATAGCCTGTAATCAGGAAATTATCCCTAACTAAGAAGCTCTGCCGATTATTTAGATTAGGCTAATTTTTACCGTATTGTCGTCGGGGAATTATTTCTAGCTGTAACTATTTTATTCAGGTCTAGAACAAAAAACTCAGCGGAATGAGTTTGTGTGGAACACTAAATAGTAAATAAAGTAGCTATAAATCACAATGTTAAAATGTATTTTTTTAAACTGTCGATTAATTCTTTTGTTAAATAATTATTGAATTACCGTGTATTAAAAAAAAGTTAGTTTTTACTAGTTGCTTGCAATGCGTGTATGTAGCTACCCCTCAACCCACGCTTTTGAGAGAAAACTATGACACGAACAATTTTTCTTCTGTGTTTCAGTTATTGTAATTTTTGTTTATGCCTATGATTATTACATATATTTTACCTTTAAATATATTCTTTTCAAAATAACAACTTTTTCACTGAACAGAAAAAATATTCTTATTAAATATATTTTGCTTTATATATATTTTGAACTTTATGTATGCACTTTCTTTGTTGCTATATGGGTTATTTCTGTTAAATCAATAGAAGGCTCCTTCTCCTGCTCGCTGACGCTTACCAATTCCCCAAAGATTGCTTCGCAATCTTATTTGGTTTTTGAAGATGTAAATCGTAAGTTAGGAAAAACACGATCAAAATTGTGTTACAGTTAGAATAAACTGAAAATCCGACAGAAAATAGAATTTCAATAACCTTATTATAATTATAATTTCAATAGCCTACTTTTACCCGAAGGAAAAAAAGAGTAAATTATAATACGCTTAAAATAAATATTCAAAAAAAAAAAAAAAAACACCCACACACACACACTTTGAAGAGCACTCCACCCCCGGGGTCCAAACTAATTTGTTATACATTAAACAGCTATGGATGTTAAAGGGCTCCTAAGGGCAGAAAAACGGCCATTTTGCATGCTTAAGAAGTATTTTTTTAATTCGCTATCTCTAGTAACATTTTTATTTTTAGTTACGTGCTTGAATTCAATTTAGCCTAATATTTTTGCTAAATCAGAAACCTTTATATTACCTATTCTAATTAATTGAGAAATCGAATGACATAGGACGTAAAAGGGTGTGGGAGATTGTTCATCTCTTAAACAGGCAATTTATGCGAAATTTTGGCTTAAAAAATTGATTATATATAAAAAAAAAACCGGCTCCGAGGCGCAACCCATGGGGTCTGAAGTAGTTTCGCACCAAATTTTAAGGTTGTATAGGGGCTGTATGGTCTCATGGACGAGAGACAGCCAAACAATGCCACAATTTCTTTTAGATTTTTTTTTTTAATGTATAGAAATAAAAATGGTTAGCAAAATGAAAATTTAATAACTTCAGTTAAATACTCACGTAAACAAGGAAAAAAGTAAGCAATAACATTATTTAATATCTGTACCTCAAAGCTAGAAGGACATAAGTCCAAAAATTGCGAGTTTCCGTTTATTAGTGCATTGTATGCTATTCGAGCCATGCGAACGTATTTCTTTAAAAAAAAAACTCTTTAAATTTTTTACCTGAGTTAAAAGAGCACGCGTCCCATCTTTTGCATGCTTCAGATTTTTTTCCTCTCTAAGTAAAATTATCACAATGTGATTTACGTTCCTCTGGCTCTGAGGTACAAATAAATGCTGTCATCATTCAAATATTTGCTACGCTATTGCACACTGGTATATTTTAAATAACAAATTTCCCTCCATCAAAATTCAAGACTGGATGTAAGATGAGTTTTGATGCCTGTCAAAATCAAGACATTTCATCATCGAAAACTAGCATTAATTTGTTGAAATTTAAATCTAAAAATATTTCATTAACATAATGCTAAGTTTTCCCCTAGTATCAAGTGCTCATTTAGACAATAACTTCCTTTTTTGTGTGACAAACCTAACTTAAAGATACATGAAATACACCACCAGCTCAGTCAATTTCCTATGCCGGAGTGAAGAGTGATAATAAGCACGAAACTGCAGTCCTCGGTTAGAAATGACTGAGCTGGCGGTGTATTTCATGTATTTCTGCTTTAGCCCTGGCTAATGGGTGGTAATTTACTGAATATAAGTTAAAGATATTTTTTAACTTATGACGGCTTTTTGCCATTGAAAAAAAGCTTTTGATTGATAGATGGCCAGAATATCTCAACGTACGTTTTTTTTTTTTACTTTTCTAATTTGCAGTTAAACTAAAAAGATAACTTAACGCTAGGAAAGAAGGAGTAATTCGAATCTTGAACATAACTCTTAGGAAGTTCTGGTAAGAAACTCAATTCTAAGTAAGAGCGGGAGCACAAATATTCTTTTTATAACATGGTTATACTAGATTTTATTCCGCGCAATATTTGTAAGCGTTGCAAGAACTTTATTGAAAAAAAAAAAAATGCATATCAAATACAAACCGTGTTATTTTAGTGTTACAAAAATCTTCGTGTATGTGAAGCGAAAACCTCATTTAGGATTTTTTGACAAGAAATAGTAAGCTTTTCCCTAAGTTCTTGGCACTGACAGATTTTGAGCCGCACTTAAATTATTGAATTTTGAAGCAAGGCGGGTGGGAGGAGTTTACTTCACGGGGGGGGGGGGGTGAAAGAAGAGAGGATCGTAAATGACAGGAAAATTTTAGAGGTGTAAGTAATAAAAAAAGAAAATACCGTATAAACTCAAAATTAACTTAAATTAAAAGCTAAATTTGTTTTACAGTGGGCGGTTACACCTCTAAAACTTTTCCTATGGGTACGTCCTTCACCCGAGCTTAGAGGGTTTGACAGGGGTATCGTGGTGTTAAAAAAAGTTTACTGTAGACAGAATGTGATAAACGATTAATGAATCAATTACTAGCGTTGAACAATAATTAGTTACTACACAATACTTAAGCATTATTTGATTGATTTGTTGATTAATTTATAAAAGTTGAAGAAAAGTTGGATCCGCACGTCTAGTTATAGAAGTAGCAGATTATTTTAAAAAATGCAGTTTCACGTTTTGTTGCGAAAATACAAGAAAGAATGAAAAATTGTTTCTTGAAAAGGGATGCCAAGTACGGATTGCAATCCCGATCCCGTCGAATCCTGCTCCGATTTCTGTTGGACTAGTCCTGGGGGATTTAGACATCAATCTCGCAGGATCAAAATTCAGAAATACTAAAAGAATACATGTGTTTTAAAATGCTGAAGGTCTCACTGATTTCGGAGTCCCATAGTTTTCCCTTCTCACCTCATCTCCTCCCCACACACACACTTACTACTCTTTTCTTCAATATTTTACGTTTAAGGCACATGATCAGGTGCAACCTGCCTGTAATATTTGGCGAAACTGGTGACTCTTCTGCTACAGCCCTCGCAGAATAGTCTGTGCTCAGTTTGGATTACTATAAACCGTCATTAAGTATTAATTGTAAATTATGTAGACTACAAAAACGAAAAATAAAAAGGGATATAACCATAATTCACTAACTCCGGGCAGTGCCCGAAGTACAAAACGATATACACCTATGGTGCCTCAGCTGTTTCGGAATCGTCGACCGATTCCTTTAACTGCAAGATTTCCTACAAAAGGCTTTGATTGTTATCAAGTCGACGATAACTGTTTCTGTGGAATATTTTAGTCAAATTTCTGTGATTGTGAATGCACTGTATTATGTTAAGCAAAATCGACAGTCAGAAGACAGACTTCAGTGAACGTTAGAATTTTACTTATGTTCAACCGATAAAACCATCATCGAAGAATGAACCCAGTAGTGAATCCCCACCCCCTTGAAATCCCCATAATTCAAATAAACGCCGCTTAAAACTCCCACTTTTTTTTAAAAATTGCGAGATATCTTGAGAGGATTTAATCCGGGGAGCATCCTGTCTGATATCTGGAAACGGATATTGAGATCTGTACTGTCGTGGGCAGGTTAAGGGCAGTTTTTGCAAATTTTTGATTTTTCATATTTTCTTCCCTTTGCCTTTGTGTCGTCTATAGCGCATTATCTTTATCGTACAAGCTTGCTTATTTTTTTTTTCGATGAAAAAAGAAAGCGAAAAAAACTTATAATGAGATCGTTTCCAAAATTTTAAAAGTATTTTTTTCTGAAAGAGCATGCTTAAAAACTTAGAATCTGACCATTTTTTAAATAATTTGTTTAAGTTTAATATTTTTAAAAAATTACGTAAATCGGTATGCTTTCATTGTTTATACTTCTGCCGATGACATCACAAATGATGAAATGCCATTCAGTGTTGCCATTCACAGAACAAAGTATCTAATTCGCATCTTTACTCACGTGTATTGGCAACGATATGGTTGATAGCAAGCGTACAGCGCAATTTTAATTCGCTTCTTGATTATCACAACGTGGAAACGCGATAGAAAGATGCACCAAAGAGCATCATTTGTGACGTCATCAAGACCACGCCTTGTTTGAAAAATTGGACATTTAAAAAAATTAACTAAAAAATAACTGTTGGGAAAATGAAAGTATTTTCTGGGACCATGATTTTTTTTTTTTTTTGCTTATTCTATCAATTTCAGTGACAAAAAGTACTACTTTTGACTGAAAGAAACAACCCCATTATAATGTGCCCCAATTGTTAGTGTTGAACTCAAAACGCGTTACTTCGAATAGCTCGAAAAATAATTGCTGCATATAGTGCCGTTTGCCTGACCATGGAAGTTTAAATGTCTGATCTGAATAGTCAGGCAGCTGGAAATCGCCAAACATCGAAGCATTTATGACCGACATCGATGTCAATCTTAACTTCAATCATTGCAAACTAAGAATAATTTACCTGATAATGACCCTGACTTTTGATGTATATTTTCCTGCTCTATCATTGAATTTTCAACAGCATTGATTCGCTGCGATTGACAGGTCTTTTTTAGGTTTTTCTAATATAATGATTAATTTTTACATCTAAATTATTGTTGAGTATATTTGCATATGTGTGTGTTTGTGTGTGTGTGTGTGTGTGTGAGAGAGAGAGAGATAAAGAGAGAGAGAGAAAGAGAGAGAGAGAGAGGAGGGGGGGGGAGACAGAGCGGGCTCGCTATCAGAAAAGCAGGTTAATTTAGTTCTGGACGAGCTTCTTGTTATATAATACAGTAATTTTGATTATTAAAGATATTTTAAATTATAAAAAATTTCATTTATACTGTTCAACATCGGATAAACTGTCGTTAAATAAGTAGTTTTGGATTCTTGAAACATTTTCAATACCATTAGTTCTGATGCAATAAATGATTAAAATAAGATTTACGTTCAATCATATGAAACGTGATGCATGTTGCATTTGCTAACATTTTCTTGACGTGTTACGTTGATGAGCAAATTATTTCAATGGCGGTTAGGAGCAAATGAAGCTCCAAATTTATCTCGCTTAATGAGTCTGTTTCAGGCAAGTGACATTTCTATGGAATTCAGTAAACTTTTCAGGGTTGTTTGTTACAATAAAGCAAAATTAACTTGAAGTTAAATGTTTTGAAGTTTAATACTTGCATAGGAGTTTGCATTTCGATTTTACAGTGATGGTCAAATTAATAGACTAAAGAGTTTTTTTTTGTACACTATTTGTACTAAAATACTATTTATTTTACTGTTAAAGTACAGTACATACTGTACACTGATTATTGCGTTATTTTAGCATAATAAAGTGTTTGCAGGTGGCAGCACTGTCTGCTTTGTTTATGTTCTTTTTTTATCTGCCTACCAGGAACATAACCTCAATCAACTTAAACAGTTCACTAGTTCTTTTTATTAGTGAGTTCTGTTATATTTCAAGTTCGTTTTAAGTAATTAGTGAGTATGTGTATGTGAGTATATATAATGGTGCTTATAAACAATTTTTATCTCCTTTTTTAAAGAGTTAAGAAATGGTGTCAACCTTGTGAAAAGTATGCCAAAGAGACTTAAAATGCTCATCAAGAACAAGGGAATGCATACTAAATATTAGATAAATATTTCACTGTTCGTTAATGTGTCTATAGTTATGTTATCAATAAAGAATTAGCTTTTAAAACAGTCTCAGTCTAATAATTTGGCCAGCACTGCAAAAAGAATGTTTTATTTTAAAAATAGGGTTACATTAAAAAAAAAGAAAGAAAGAAAAAAAAAAAACTTTAAACGTTTTCGCATAAAAATGTAGAGCAGACCAGATTTAATAGTTGAGATACAGGGTAAAGTTGATACAAGGACTTCAATTCTTGAGTGAGTATGTGTTTAATGCTGAGAGTCTTATGAGGAAGTAACATGCTCAGGTTATTATGACCTACTAAGGAAGCAGAAAGACCTGTCTTTTTGCTATTTTAAAAATATTTTAAAGAAATCATTTTATGGGTATGAAAGTTTATTTTTATGGTTTGCTTTCAACTATCATATAGAGTGTTTAAGTAACCATACCATAATAAGCAAGATAAACCGTGCTCCACGATTAGGAGGTATGTTTTTACTCTAGGTAAGTTGCTCATATTCGCAGCTGTTTTTTTCAGCACTTTTGAGTTGACGAAATGGTGTTGTTTAGATCAGGTTCCTACATTGCGCTTGGGTCAAGCTGATACGTATAATAATTTAACTCCCACATTTTTAAGTGTTTTTCTTTTTTCTGAATTGCTTAAAAACGAAAAAAAAAATCCCACAGAAAAAAGAATTACAATTGAAATGATTAAAAAAACGGATTTTGGAGAAGATGTAATGTTGCTTTGATGATACTATTTTATCGGAAGACTGAATGCTTGTATTAGCTGTAAATGACATTTATGTTTATCATCTAACTCGGATTAATACTTCAAACACTTTGAGACTTTTCTTTAAAAACAACTCTTAAAAACTTCATTTCGTTGCGTATTACATGAGAATAAACAGTTTAAACATTTCTGCATCCGCTAACTCGACCGTTTGGTCAAATTGATACACTTCGCCAAAAAAAAAAAAAAAAAAAAAACTGCTTTTAGAGGACAAAAACTGTATCAACAAATTTTTTTTTTAAATCTTTATTTAATAGAAAAACATTAATAGCGTTGCATAGAATTTAATTTTTGTACGTCACGTAACATTAGTAACAAAAATTCAGAAAAATCAAAATGGAAAATGTCTGTCCCCTGTACCCGGTATCCCCTATATTTGAAAAAAGGAATGCCCAAGAAAAAGCGATATGTGCAGTTTTATTTATATACCGAGATAAAATCCAGCAGTCGAAAGATCCAAACTAAACTCCTTCTTCTAGTGCTATGCAAAAGATGTTGCACAGAGAAAAAAGTTCAAAATATTTGTAGAATTGAAGTAAAAAATAGTAAATGCGATAAAAACAATTGATTCGTGCTAAATATTTCTTACATGGAACTAAAATGTCGTCTTCACATCATTCGTACTACAAAAAAGGAACACTACGGAGAAAAAAAAATTGCTTTGATATATCTTTAGATACAAAGATTTTTTTTTGTCGTAGACCAATTACTTTTTTTCTAAATAAAACTTTGAAGTTTTATAAAAATTTTTTTGTACTACTGTTCTTGGAAGCCACTGTGACCTCCAAAAAAAATTCCTTATTTGGCACATTTTATACGACGATTCGGCAGAAACATCATCATTCGGCGAAATTGAGTTCTGATCTGCGAAATTATCACCATCCAGCAAAATTTGGAGTTTCATTCGGCAAACAGAATTTTCACTCTCCCAAAATTTTAAGTTCTTGACGCCTTTGATTGTTTCAACTAAAGATGATGAACGATGAAGAGAAAAAAATGCGGATAATCGATGTTTCTATCTCATGACCTATGTTTCTGAGCATGTCCTATTACTAACAATGTGCGAGCATGTTCTGAAAGTAACAATGAACAGTTTGTCAGTGACACCTAAAAAAACAATGTTATTAATACCTCTAGAGTCTGAACAAGTTAAATGTGCATGTTTCAACCTTCTCTGGATAAAGTCCAAAGCTTTCGACAGCGAAAGATTAAAACGAATGGCAAAGCTCTACATTATAACCCAAATTGTTTAGGTAAAAAAATCTATTCAGCTCACAGGAGAGCAAAAACCTCTTATTTAAATGAGATGTCATAAAACAATGTGTAATTAGCACTTCGAAGAAAAACAGGACAGTAATTAAAATAATATTAAACCTTTATTCATGTTTTTTTTTTAAGTTTGGAAAGGTAGAATCTTTTAGTTGAGAGAATTTTTGCACTATGTTACAGGAGGTTTATTCAAATTTGAAAAACAAAGATAATTTTATATCAGTTCAAACTTTGATCTTGGACGAAAAGGCTACAATGACTGAAGAATTTGTGTGTGTGTTCATTGTTAAATAACACCGTACAAAATAAAAACTATTCATTAGTTGAAGTTTTGCGTTTTTGGCTGAATATTTATATATAACGTATATATATATATATATATATATATATATATATATATATATATATATATATATATATATATATATATATATATATATATATATATATATATATATATATATATATATATATATTTTTTTTTTTACTAATTTGTTGAGTCTCTAAACACAGGCTGAAAACTTTTTGCGCACAAGAACCGTATTACATGAACTAATTGTGAATCTTCAATGTTCCATTTTTTTTACTATTCCGTATTAAATTCGTTTTATGAAAATATTTTAAAATCTCTTGATAGAGAAATATTGGCTTTATTGCATACCAGAAACACAATCACAAATTTAAGTGACTAGTAAGAGAAAGGTAAAAGAAGATTTTTTAATTTTCCCAGAAATTATTACTGAAGTTTTTTCTAGAAGTTATTAAATTTTATTCAATAATTTCTGTGAAATTTGTTATTTGTTGTTTAATAATTTCTGAAAGAAAATTTTGTTTAATAGCTACTGGAAAAGTTTGTCGTTTCTTGTTTAATAATTTCTGAAAGACATTTAAAAAAAAAAATATTTTGCTTGATAATTTCTATTTAAATTTTACGAGTGTAATATGAGGAACACAACCACAAATATAATTGAGACGAAGTGCAGAAGACTTTTTAGAAAATTGAAAAAAAGTCTCATGATAATGGGATGGTAAATAAACTGTCAGAGACGGAAAAAAGAGCCTGGATGGCATTCAAATCAATATGCACTTCTCACATGAGAAGTGGATCTCCTACAAAAGCGGTACGCGATGGATCATTTTGGTTTTGATACATGAATCAAGCGCGATTTTTTTTATACATAAAAGTCATTTAAATGGCAGAAAAAAACGTTCAAATTTGTTGTGCAGTGGTATTTACTAAAGCATGACAATATGAATGTTACCTAATTTCTATCAGAAATAAACTGAGATCGTTCCAAGTCATGAAATTTCTTTATACAAAATGCTGACGATTGAATAATTAGTATTCGCAACTCCAATAAACTATAAGGGACGTTGCAGCCACTGTCTAACGGCGGATGAAAAAGGTAAAATAAACAAATGCTGTAACTTATAACTCTTTGACGCTTTATGAATGACAGTAATTTTTTTGTCGTGTTTGTGGGATGCTTTCTTTACTATTCTTCTGAAATTACATCACATCATAAACTGTCTGAAGCCTGTAATTTACCCCAAAGAAAACACGTGGAATAGACTGTTTTACCTTTTTCGGTAGTATTGTTAATCACCGCAAGGTAGCGCATTCGAGCTCTGGAGTTGCGAATAGCAATCAAGTCCTGAGCATTAAAATTTTAAGTTTTATTTCTAGTTAGGAGAAAAGAGTCAAGCTCTAAAGTTTCATCTACAGTCTGACCACCTATTAGATGGATAAGTAAACATACAGTTTACAGTGAAATGTATCGATTAATTTTCAGGGATGTCAGCTTTTGCAGATATCGGTTTGCCTCTAAATTAAGCTGAGTCACATTCAAATGAGATGTCATAATGTGTCGGAACACGCGCATTAAAATTTTATTTTCCCCCTCATTCAGTTAGACTCGTCTTAACTGGACGTTTGCCAATTCTATACGATTCGTAAGCAGTAGTGACGGGCATAATCGATAACTTTTGACAATCGAGATCTCGGGAATCGAGCACAGCTGATAATCGAGATCTTTCCAAATCTAGAGCTCGAGTGATTGATAATCGAGACCTTTTGACATCGAGAACTCAAGTGATTCATAATCGAGATATTTTGAAATTGATAACGCGAGTTGTGATGATTGAGAACTCGAGATGTGATAATCAAGAACTCGATATGTGATAATCGAGAATTCGAGATGTGATAATCGAGAATTCGAGATGTGATAATCGAGAACTCGAGATGCGATAATCGAGAATTCCAGATGCGATAATCGAGAATTCCAGATGCGATAATCGAGAATTCGAGATGTGATAATCGAGAACTCGAGATGTGATAATCGAGAACTCGAGATGTGATGATTGAGAGCTCGAAATATGATAATCGAGAACTCGAAATACAATAATCGAGAACTCGAGATAATCGAGTTCTCGAGTGATCTTGAATAATCGAGTGATTCGATTATAAGAACTCCATTATGCCCAACACTAGAGCAGAGAGTAACTGTGTATCTTATGTTTTTCATACTCACAATGACAAAATCCTAGGTTTTTGAAATGCCTAAAAATATTATTTCTTACAAATTTCCACAAAAAAAAAAAAAAAAAAAAAAAAACTGCTTTTGGAGAAATGATTTTATAAAAAAACAAGTCTTCACGAACAATTTCTGCTCAACATCACAATGCTCAACAAAATTAATTTCGCAAGTAACTTTTCCTCGTGTGAGAACACAAAGAACCAGCAGTTTAGCGCTGTAAGCTAGAGATACCAATCCTTTCTGTGATAAGACTAACACTCAAACGAAGTGAGCAGATGATGTGCCAGCAAAATTTTATATCGCCCGGGGTCAAGGATTTCAACCGACGGCGTCAAATAAAAGGGGAATATTTCTCTCAGAGTTAAAGCTGCTGAGCAAGTTCCAAGTAGTAACGAAGTAATGATTGAGAGAGAAATTCTTAGCTCATTTGTAAAAACTTTTCCCAGCAGTTTGCCAGAGAGCTAACTGTTAATAAAGAACCTTCTTATTGTTTTTTTTTTTTTTTTTTTGGTGTTGCGTAATATAAATCCAAAGAAAAATACAATAATAGTATAAAAAACTAAAAAAAAATAAATAAAATAAAAAAAAAACGCTTTAGTAGCAAAATGAACTAAAAAATTAAATTTAATCTTTGGATGACAAGTATATAAATTAATTGATCAAACACTTAATTTTATTGTAATAAAAAAAAGCGTGGGGGACTGTTTATTTACATTTTTGCATGGATAACAAGTGGAAGAAATTTAAGACAACTGATACGAAGCCCCCCACGCTTTTTTTCTATTACGGTAAAATTAAGTGTTTGATCAATTACTGTATATAATTGTCATCCAAAGATTATTTTTAACTTTTAACTTTTTAGTTCATTTTGCTACTAAAGCGTGTTTTTATAGTTTTTTAAACTATTTTATTTTTTACTTTTTAGTTCATTTTGCTACAAAAGGGTGTTTTTTTAGTTTTTTTAAACTATTATTTTTTTCAAATAAGATTTAGATACTAAATATTGCTAACACTTGTAACTCTTAAATGAAATCTTTGTTCGTGTGTTCGATTTTTATAATGAAATGTATCTTAGTATTCGATTGCATTATTTGCATCAGACATTTTGAATGCTTTCTGGTAAATTCATGTGCAAACATAGTAACACTCCGCAGCTCTGATTTGTACGTAATAAGTAATTCTATTCAGCCACTGGCTATTTGTCCAAAGGAAAGTTGACCCACAAAATTACAAGTTAAGCTAATAAAAGCGTGTTAATTAGAATAAACTAATAACTTACCGTTAATAAATTAATTTGATTACAGAATATTGCATTGTCATCGGGTCTGAGGTTGCATTCCAAATTTTAGAAGAATCCGATCACAAAAAGTGGGCGAAAAGTGAGTTGCAAGATTATAAATTTAATTTCAGTGTAGACAGGATTAGAACGCACGCCCAATTATTCCTGGAGGTTTACGTCAGGCGAAGACCCGCGCCTTAGATCGCTCGGCTACGAACGCTCATAAAGTAGTGGAATGTACCAACAGTAGTAAGCCACTAGCTCTTAGTCCAAAGGAGAGTTACTCACCAACATACAAGTGAAGCTAATAAATGTGTGTAAAAAAAGGTTAATTAAAATAACACTGTGTTAACTTTATTGTCTTAAGACTTGACATTGAATGTACATTCAATGTTAAGCTCGGTGCAGATGAATGAAATCCATCAATGGTGGTAAAGATGAAATCATAAGAAAAGAACAAACCCGAATTTTCGAAAAATCGCTTTGAGGTGCACATCGCCATGCTACAAACTAATTTTGTGCAGAGCGGTCTAGGTGCTATGCGAGTCGAAGAAATCCAAACAGAGCAAGATCCGGACAAAGAGACTTTCAGCTTTATTATTAGTACGGATAAGGACAAGGGTCATGGTATTTTTAAATTCATATTTTTTTTAAGTATTTTCAATTTCAATGAAAAGCAACGAAAGCTCTGCACGCAATTTATTTCACCATGAAGTTAGGTTTTTTACTTGTGTGCTTTAGTTAGAGTCTGTTACTAGGTTGTTTCCGAAATTTTGAAGTATTTTTTTTCTAAAACAGCATGTTTAAAAATCTAGGATTTAATTTTTTTAAAAGAATATGACAAGGTTTAATGTTCAAAAAAAAAAAAAAAATATTTTACTAGGTGTGCAGACTTAGTTTTATTTTTACTCTTCTGCGCATGACATCACAGATGATGAAATGCCATTCACTGATGCAATTAGCGCAGATCTTAATATTTACTTCGCTTCTTTTTTCTCATGTTCTGTCATAGGAAAAAAAAAACTATTAAGAAAATAAAGTTTTCTCTGGCTCCATGTTATTATTTTTTTTGTTTATTCTGTCCATTTCAGGGACTAAAAGTAGAACTCTTGACTAAGGTAGCACCCCTCCCCCACCCATTAAAGGAAAATGAGTTTTAAAATGAAATTTAAAACCTTTCTTTGAGCCTTTCGAAAATTTTGCAAATACAATAATTAATTTAGTTGTGCAACAAACATGAAACTAATATTCCAGGACGCAAGCGTCCATAGTATAGTCGCTATAAAGCTATCAAAGCGTGCACATAATCTGGCTCTCTATCCTGATAGTGTGTTTCAGTGCTAAAAAATGCCTCCTTAAGAACAAGAAATGATTCGGTTTGGATAAGAATTATTTTAATGAAATGCTACCTGTCAGTGATGGCAAGCTAATCTTATGCCATCTGTTTTTATGCTAGCTATTTGTGGGCTTCGGACATTTTCCAATTACGGCGTTGCACATTAAAAAAAGTAAATATTGTTGCCTGTAGCAACTGTCTATCGAGATTTTAAATCTAGCAAACAAAGCTGATTTTACTAAATTGACGTAAACACAAAAAATATTCTTGTCACAGCCATACCCTTTAAGAAAGTTTGAACTAAGTTCACACCGGCTACCAGTTTATTCATTTTTAAACGCAGAGAAAAATGCAACCTTTCGTGCCACAAATGCAAAATTAGGTGAAGACTAAATTTGATTCGAGTGCACTCATTTTGACTTGACGAAACAAAACTAAAACAAACCGTGAGTTTCTTTTATTTAGTTAAAATGCTCACAAACGTTTAATAAGGTCGTCCGACAGACATAAGACCTCCAATAGCGGTAAATTACGAAATTATTATCTGCTTCAATGCTTAAGGATTTAAATGAGGTCTAAAAGTGTTTTTAGGAAGGTTGGTACACATTGGCTCTAGAAAAATATTCCTTTTTTAGTTTGAAAACTGTTTGATCAAAAAACAGTAGCCCGTCTGCGTATATTACGATAAAGTTCGCACTAGAGAAAAAAATAAGTGTAAGAGCCCTACAGATTTCTGATATCATTTTTCATTGTAAATAAAACAAGTTGAAGTAAAATGTGTAAAAATTCGCCGGAATTTGAAAAGAAGCTAAGCGCCCGCGAGCTCCCATGAAAACTAAGCCTTGGTTCACACCATCAGTGTTACATCAAATGTAATTCATGCTGGAGTAATTAAACTCTTTACATGTAACTCCAACAGGCGTAGATAGTTTATATGAGCAATACTTTTTACTATTTTATTTCACACTTGCAAATTTCCTCAGTCCGTACTTTTTTTTTTCTTTTGAATAAGTTCAAGAAATTTTGAACCAGTGTTCATTCTTAACTAATAATAAAGCTGAAAGTCTGTATGTCTGTTACACGCATAGCGTCTAGACCGCTCGGGCGATTTTCATGAAATTTGGCACAAAATTAGTTCCTAGCATAGGGGTGAGCACCTCGAAGCGGTTTTTCGATTTCAGTTTCGTTCTTTTTCTATTCCAGTTTTAAGAACATTTTACCGAGCACATTATCATAACTTGGACGAGTAAATTACCAAATTATCATAACGTGGACTCGCAGCATGGGCGAGCAAATAAACATAGCAAATTGGCGAGAAATTCACCATCCATTATTTATAAACATACAGGCGAATCAAATGACCTTTTAATTTTCTACTATGGGCAAAGCCGTGCGGGTACCGCTAGTAATTTTAATAAAATACAAAAAGCTTTTGATGGTATTTTACGTGAAGTGAAGTTTTCTCGAAAAATGTCCTTCAAGATCGGAAAATGCTACATCCGACGGAATGTTCTCTAGCTCCAAGAAAAATGTATATTCATAAAAAGTTTGATACCCTTCCTGAATTTATATTTTCTGCCTCACGCTATTTCCGAATTTACCTTTCGCATCTTTGGCACGCAGTTTGGAACTGCTCGAAAAGACTAAGTTTGTATCATAGAAATAAAAACAGAACAGCAAATAAAAGTTTTATATAACGGAAAAAAGATCAGTAAATCTTTATTTACCCCGAGCATTTTGATTCCCACAAAACGTGGGTATAGTGCCACGACATCTTGTTGTTCAAATGGGTTTCTTTCCCCTGTGTTCCAGGTCAGAGAAAAGCCAGGTGTAATGATGTAAGGGCTCTTTTCACGAGTAGTGAATCGATCTCGAATTTGTTTCAATTTTCAGCCCTGCAAAGCAAATTTTAGAGAGGAAACTATCTTCCGATGTGTTTACGTTGGTTTGCGTGATTTTATAAATTTTGATTTGATATTTGTTACGTTTTTTCAAAAGTGGAGTAGACAGAGAATGTTAAAAATAAAAGATTCAAAAATATATTTTTCAACTAAAGAGCATGATTTCTCATTCAACCTCGAAGTAAATAGAAACTGCACCTGCCCTTGTTTGAAGGTTACAAACTGCCCAAAACAATACAAATGCCGAGCTTTTAAATAGTAAGAGGGCGCCACAGGACCCTGACGTATGGGCATTATGAAACAAGTTTATAGTAAATCGATTTTGGTTACATGTACATTATTACCAAATGTATTTTTTAACATCTTTATGCTGTGTATCCACTCAAGGATGGGGGGAGGGGGGCTCCAATGGGAGATTACTGTGACCTTCCAAAAATATCCTTACTCTGAAAATTTTGTCTGAAAAATTGGCAAATTTAGAGATTTAATTGCAATTTTTAAATTCTCGTTAGATGTAGGGGAATGTGGGCAAAGTGAATAGCGGAGTAAAGTGAAATGGTAAACTATTTACTCTGCTTTTAGTGCCACTTATCTTAGAATATTTTAACTATGTAGTAGCTCATAATATAGCCTATTCCAATTAAGAAAAAATTATCTCTAAGAATGAAAAAATATGATAACCAAATCAATTTTCAAAAATTGGTACTCACTTTGCAATATTTTGATATAAGTCAGTAGTTATTTTTCATTCTTATTAAATAATAAAGTTCTTGTTTAAAATACTAATTGAGATCTCTTTATATCCGGTGCATTTTTTATTTGTTAAATATCTAGCTTATTTGTATTTTAAATGCTTTGTACAGTTAGTTAAATGAGTGTGAAGCAAAGTGGATGGGGCAGAATGAAATAACTCATTTTATTTACTTATTGAATCCTTTATCAAATCACATGCGTAATCATTTATTAATTACTAGCTTTTACCCGCGGCTTCGCTCACATTGATGTAGTTTTTTCAATCGATTCAAGTTAATGGTCAACACAGGCAGAGGTCAAATAGTTACCAAAAAATGGTTTCTCACCAGTTTCGCCGACAGTTCAAATTGCTTCTCATCTTTAATATATCAAAAGGTATGCTTAAAACTGAAAATCAAGGGTGCGGGGGGTCGGGTTAAATGATGAAATGTCGGCAAAACTGGGAAGACACCCAAAGAATCACAGAACATAAATAAAGAAAACGTTCAAGAATTGTAAAGAAGTTAGTACGATTAATTCTCAAAAACTCCAATTCGAGTGAGGTCAACAATTCTTAAATAAAGTCAAACATTTCCCTTATACCCTGATCCCCGTCAAATGATGTCCAGGCCTGCACTGGCTATCTAAATTATTGTATATCCTCTTACCGGAGAAATCGTCTCAAAGTAGGGTCAACAGTCACTACAAATCCTGATTCTAATAATGTCCCTTTAGAGTGACAACATCAAACCTTTAAAATCCCCATCAGAAGGAAATCAACTGTTTCTAAATAACATAAATGGTCCTGATTAAAATACTAAAATATTCAGAGTAAAAATACCATTACAATCAGAGTAAGCACAACAGTTTTTTTTATATTTTAAGTTCCCATTTAAATGAAGACAATAGTACAAAAACTTTTCATTTCGGAAAGAGAAACACTCCCTTAAGTCTCTATTAGAATGGTGATACCAGCGTTTTCAAATAACATCTCCCTCTGAAAATCTCCATCATGATTAATTCCAAAAATCTTCATCAGTACAGGCCCGATAGCATAAAAAACAAATAGGAAAAAAAGAAGAAAAAACAATATTCTCCATTGTAGCCATTAAAGTAGGGACATTAATTCCACAAAATCCTAATTAGCATCATTAATCCTTAAAGACACACACAAAAATGAAAATCAAAATTTTCATAAAAATTTAAAATAACGTAGCCGCCTGATGAGACTGGAGATAAAAAATGTATTTGGCGGATTAATTTACATTTTAATACCATATACATAGTATTTAATGATCTTTTTACCAAAATTAATTTGGCAAATTTTTTACATTTAAATGCAACTTTTGTGATGGCTGTACACTGTCAAAACTACGGGTGCCTTTGACTAACTATTTGGCTCCCTGGGGTGAAAACACCGGGCCTCAGGGTGCAGTAGAGGCTAGGAAGTGTGATCAAGGTGAATGACGCTAATAAATGTGAAAACGGACCTCCTAAATGCATGGGTGAAACGCTGGCGCATGCGCTCTCCGCTCTGACATCATTCAACCACAATCAATGGCGGACGCAAGAATAACTACGCACATGCACTTTCCCATTGAATGAAGTACGAAATTGGATTAAAACTTATAAGTTTCTGCGATTTACTCTTCAAAGTTTCGCGTAAGTACATGCATTTGATCATAGTGTAGCTTTTAAGGCTTTCGAACATATTTAAAATTGTTTCAAAGGTACGTTGATTCTTCAGTTAGCCGTTATATACATTTGCTATTCCTATCATGCATAAATTTTACCTAAAAATAGCTATCAGCACCGGATAAGTAACATTTAATAATCAAAACGCTTAAATTAGATGATATTTGAAAAGTTATTTCAACTATTAATTTTGACTATGTGGTTTTACTTGCTTGTATTATCAACAATCTTGTGGATTTTTAACTAAGAGATTCATTGTTAGCAATGTGATGCACTCAGCAAGTGAACGGAAACTCTAATTACGATGATGCAAATAGCAAAAACATAAAAGCACGAAAAAAAAAGGAAAGCGGATTGAGAAAAAGAAATTTCTTCTCCGTCTCGATTTTTTATTTTATTTATTATCTCGTGTCTAAGTTAACTAGCTTTCCTCGGCGTTATTGCTTAAAGCGAATGACTGAACTTTTTTCGTCACTCTAGTAATAGTAAGAATGAATAACTCGTTAGAATTTGTTTTGGCTTTTAATTTATCGAAAGACTTTTGTTCTTTTATATTCTTTACGGATATTCAAATGTCGAATCATATATACGTACGTACTAATATGGTGCTCTTTGATTAAAATTTTGAACGTGATGAAAGGTTTTATTTTTCCATGATTGCAACATAATTGAATATTTATTGTTCGTGTAAATGATTTACAAATAGTACCTACGTTCTTCATTTTCGGTACGATCGTGCTGCAGTAAATGTCAATAACATTTTAAAATTACTGAGCAATCCAAGTGGATGTACGAAAATTAGTGCACGGCAGACAAATTTAAGTCATGAACACTTCTAAACTATGTTCGAAAGTTGAAATGTGATCAAATGCCTTAAAGTACAAGTTTTAATCATTTTCAGAACTATTCAATGTGGAAAATGTACCAAGACTTAGCTTTTTATAACTCAAAACAATAAATAATAATGTATACAATTGTTTACGGAAATGCACACAAAACCGAGGGGGGGGGGGTGCTCAGCAACAGAAAACAGAGGGTGCCAATGTTCTGCCATAGGGTTCCGTTTTTCACCGCGGTGCACGCTGGGTGAAGGGTGCCGGTTTTTCGCCCGTGTTAAGGGTGCAATTTCGGCACCGTAAAGAGTGCCGCTGGTGAACAAGCTTTTCACCCTCGAAAAGTGCCAAATGCAACCTGTAGTTTTAACAGTGTAGCGCCAAGATTTTTGAACACTCGTCCCGACCGCGTTATCATAACTCTGCCAATCAAATAAGTTTTTAAAAAGCAATATTGTTTAATTTCATTTCTATTTTTGCAATCAAAAGCATCGTAGAAATGTAAAATGATAAATCCAAATCCATTATTTATCGCCAAAGGACCACAGTACCATACACTCGCCAGAGACTTGCCAAGTTCATAAAATTGCTTAAAATTTTTGCCTGATGTATATTCATAAGATATGATTTTTAATTCCAAACAGAAGATACTATAAAGAAAATGTTTTGCATGTATTTGGCCGTTCCTGGCAAAAAAAAAAAATCTTTTCCGACTGTAACTGAGGGTAAGGGGCAGACTCTATTTAATAACTTTCTTTATTTAGTTACCAGATTATTATGCATAGCAAAAATACCTGGCGTTGCCTGGGTAGTAATAATTATGAGAAACAACCGCTACTTTTATTCGTTTTCTTTTGCAACTGAAATAACTTTAAAATACATCGCTTTGACGTGATTAAAAATCGAGCTTCTTCCTTACCCATAAAAGTAAAATGGCAATAAGTATGAAGAAATTTTTTTTTGAAACTTTTAGAAACGAAAAAACGACATTGAAGCATATACAAATTTGACTAATTTCCAAGATATGAAATTCAACTTCACTTGTTTAAAAAATATTTATCTTTTTTTTTTTGAACATATTCTAAAATCTTCTCTATATTGCCATTGAAGTACAAACTTAAAAGAAAAATGTAGCCGCCCGTAATCCCTTACTGCGATTTAAAACGTTACCAAATTAGCGGTAATCGTTTTGGGATACCTTGGATGAGGAATCCCTCTACGTACTTTGTAAAACTGTGTTACTAATTTTCATCAAAGAAAACTCATCTCCAAATACTAAAATATTTCTGGTGACCATAAAATGCTATCCGAAATGTTTCCAAAATAAGTAGTAAAATTTGGCAAGTGTTTGAAATTGCACGCATATTTGTGCTGTTTATGGATTTGCTTAATTTAGTTGGCGGATTATTTTACATGTTAACGAATGATTTAAAGAAAGAAATATTAAAGAAATGGCGATATTTTGGTTGCATGGTGAGAACCGAGAAACAGTGTTGCGGAGTCTTTAGCTTCAAAAACAGCGACAATTGAAAAAATTGCCAAATGCCTTAGCTATTGAAATGATTCCCCAAAAAAGGTTTGGCCAGACTCTTGCTGATCGATCAAATACCCAGTCAACTCAAATAACCGGAAAAAAAATTAATGGCCTCAAAGTTGTGTTAAACTGGAAAATAATCAGCCAAATCCATGTATTATTTGCCAATCTCCTACAAAAATCTTATTTTAAGATTTAACTTGAGGAAAGCCTTGAACAGTCAGACGAAAAGCAAAATTGGTCAACAATATAACAATTGTCGCTATCGACGGGAAGTTGAGATGATACACTAAATACTGTATTGAGTTGAGGAAAGCCTTCGAACATAGAACTAAAAAGCTCATAACTCGTTTTTTATTCTACTTAGAAATTTCGAACAAGTGCCATCTTCAGCAGAAAAATCAAAGCTTTCGATGGATATAGAATGTTAATTTGTGAAAGCATTTTTTCATCGCCATATTAGAGAATTTATACGAAAATTTTGTTTTATCACCCCCTATGGAGGGTTTTGCCCCCCATAATGGGATGAAAATTTCCCTATGTGTTATTCTGATGCACAAGCTATATTTATTGTAAAGTTTCATCAAAATCCATTCAGTAGTTTTTGCGTGAACGAGTAACAAACATCCATTCATACAGACAAACTTTCGCATTTATAATAGTAGTAAGATTTCATTTACATTCATTCATTTAATAGTTTCCTTATTAATTCCTTTATTTCCGTATTTTCTTATTCGTTCACTATTTTATTCACTGGTTTCTTTTTTTCTCATATATTAATTACCTATATTCAGTAAGTTACCCTATAGCCAGGGCTAAGGCAGAAATACATGAAATACACCGCAAGCTCAGTCATTCCAGCCGAGGACTGCAGTTTCGTGCTTATAAGCACGCATCAGCCCGGCATAGGAAGTGACTGAACTGGAGGTGGAAAACCTCTTAAGGAAGCCAAGAGTGCCAAACAAACTGGTAGCTAATATAAGAATTAGCGCTGACCAGACGAATGGCCGAAGCAATGGTTCGGTTCAACTCACGCACGAAACTGCAGTCCTCGGCTGGAATGACTGAGCTGGCGGTATATTTCAAGTATTTCTGCCTTAGTCCTGGCTATAGGGCGGTAACTTACTGAATATACCATTCCTTGCCTTCAATATTCTGAGTTGAACCGAACCATAATATTACGGAATATAGAATGTATAATAACTTTGAAAAATTCTACATTTTTTTTATAAGTTGGAAATTGGCCTACTGACAAATTCACATCATGTGGCATATCACATACTTGCCCATAGCCCTTCATATTTTTCCCAACAGAGCAACAATCCATATTGATAATTAACAAAATTGCGCTTTAACGCAAACACGTAGTCACATACGTGCATTAAATACATTTTTTTTTTCAATAAATTCTCCGAGTGGAAGGCTGAGGGATGGAAGGAAGAATAAACTCCCGCGAGCATTCCGGGAGAAAAACACGAAGTTGATTAAAAATGCTGACTCATACACACGGAGGCTCTCTTCTGACAATGTACATGATCCTCCGTAATATGATACGGCTTGTTGAAAAGGTTTCTTTTTTGAGCACCTTCAATAAAGAGGATGTAGGGAAGAACTTGGCACGTGACGCACGGCGGGGAGGAAAGGGGGGAATATTCAGGAAAAGCAATCATTTTTTCTGGAGCTGTTGATCAGCGTCATATGCCGCAGGATTGGGAGAGAACATCTTATTGTATCCCCTCCAGCTATTTCAGTTTGGAAAAGAAATTTTTCGGTGACTTCAAAATCCTTTTCACTTCCGGGATTTTTGCCAGTGAATGTCACATAAACCTCAAGAAGAAATTTATAGTTTTATTAAAAGATGTCATTTTGAGTTTAGGTTCATGGAATATTAACATTTCAAATGTTTGAACAAAAAATTATGCATCGTATATTTTCCAAACAGACGTTCACCTTTACATCGTAGTATTGATATGACATACAGACAAGTTATTTCCAATATGTTTCTCTTTTCAATTCATGTTTAAAAATATTTTTGTAGTTGATATATTTTTAAATCATAATTCATCAATAACAGCAAAAATTAGTAATATGCATCATTTAAAAATCCAGTTTTGTTTTTCTCTTTATTTTGCTGTCTACGGTGTCAGACTTGGCTCTTTGTTCTGTAGAATGATGATCTCTACAAGGTTTCAAAATGAAACGAACGAACAAACACACACACATATCAAACGTCAATAAATATTACGTTTTTATCGTTACGCAGGACTGCAATATGCCAAGACATAAACAAGGGTTCAAACGAAATGTATTATACACGGTGTTCCCGTTTGACCTGCAAGACCTATTTCGCAACCGTTAGTCTTAGATGAATACTTTCAATTTCAAAACTGTTCAAAATCAGATGTAGAGCTAAGATATTGAAAGTTTGAAGCGTAAAAAAAAAAAAGTCAAAAAATACAAAATGTAACTTTTCATACGGACCCCAGGTCCCCTAACTTATGTTTAGGAAATAATCTCCATTGAAAAATATTACTAATACAAAAAAACTTGACATCTGAGAAACCAAAACTCAAGCAGATATTCGAGTTCAAAGTTTTAAGGGACTGTGCAAAAGATTAGATTGAAACTTATCGCCCTTTCAAAAGAATGACAGATTGTCGAAAAAAAAAGGTTAAAATTTTATAATTATGAGGCATGTTCCAGATACTTTCGGTATATGTTTAGTTTGGATATTCTTGGATAAATTAAATTCTGAGTGCCATTTTACAATGCCAAAACACAAATTCCCCCTTTGGTTGGAAACGAGGCGATAAAATTTTCGAATTGCGAAGGTTATTTGTCTGTAGTGGTGCCCAGGGTCGTCCTAAGAGAAGACGACGCCCGGGGCGAATATTTTCTGACGCCTCGTTCCCACACACAGAATAGTGGGCGTTTTTTGGAAAAGTATCGAACAATTTTATAACAAGTATCATATAATTAAACACGTAATCTTAGATCGAATGTGTTAGATTTAAAAAACTACTTTTTAAAAAATAATAATGCTAAACATAATTTGAAATGTAGTAAAAGCTTAGTTTATGGCGCCCCTTCATATATTGCCACCCAGGGCAATTGTCCCGCTCGCCCCCTCTTCAGACGGCTCTGGTGGTGCCCCATGAAAGATCGGACTCTAGCCTGCGAGGAATACACTAGATCTGCAATGATGATTAATTGGCATGTTCTGTTTATTAGAAACAAGCAAACATAATTTCAAAGTGTTGAAACTTAATTAATACCCAATTTATATACAAAAATGCTGAATTAAGAGGACTTAAACCATTTTTTTTGTTCGGTTTAAGTTTTTTCACATCAATAGAAATTTTTTTTTAAATTTAAAACAAAATGTGTAATTTTGAAACAGTTCTATGGAAGTTAATCAAATTGCAGAAAAACTTATAAATGAGAGAGTTTAGACATTTATTATTTGCCAAAAAAAGAAAGAAAAAAATCATTTTATGCAAACATAAATGAACAATTCACTTAGAGTGTAAAAACAAATTCGTAATTTTCTCTAATTTTTAAAATTTTTAGTCGTCAACTTATTTTATAAGTTGCTTTTTATGAGCAAAAACGACCTTAAAAATGATTGTAAACTATTACTCAGAAACTCATTGATTAGACAAACTAAACATAATATAGCGTCTTGTTAAAAATAAAATGAAAAGAAATTTGTGCTTTTCATTGCTTTTCAGATATCAAAGTGCACTTCGCTACTCAACACAATACAATGAAGAGAAAACGAAAAACATTTAACTGAAAATCGAAGTTGACTTAAGATTGGCAAAAAATTCTGTAAAAGAGATACGAAGGAAAGATGATTGCATTGAGAAACAATCAAAATAGACCACTTTAAAAATGATATTTGCCGTGAAATTTCTGCAGATGAAAGCTCTCAGAATTAGAAAAAGAAATGCTCCTCTTTAATTGACTGTTATTCTCATAAAAATTTCAACACGAGACACAATTGTGCAAAATTGTATCTTCTGCAAAATTGAGTAATTTATATTTTGGAGACGGTGTTTAGTAGAATAAATAGAAAGCACCGTACAATATAAAAGTTGCAAAAATAAAATGTAGTAAAAGTTACTGTTAAATTTATGACCAATATTTTGGAAACACACATACTGACTATAATGTCCTTTAAAACGTTAGGATATTAAGTTATTATACTTCAGAACATGATTTTGTTGGGTGTTGAGAATTTTTTCATTGATAAAGAGGCTCTATTGTAGCCTTGAAATAACTATATGCAATATTTACTTGATAATGTGTGAATTATTTACGTTGCTTTTTTAATTTCAATCATATTTTAGCACAACACGTATTGAATCCTTTTTCATGCATTCTTGAATACACATTTATAAACAAATCTGTTATTGAACACTAGCTATATGCAATATTTTTTAAACATTATCTTTGAATGATATGGTTGAAGTTAAGTTTTATGTGCACAGAATTTAATTAATATTAATCCGAGTTGGATGATGAACGTAAATATGATTTACAGCTAATGCAAGTATATGTTCGGATATCTTCTCTGAAATACTGTTTTAATTATTTAAAGAAGAATTTTCTTAAAATTTTTCTGCAAAATAATTAAAAGCGGTATTATTTTAGAACTGATAGAATCCTGCTTTCCAGTGTAGGATTCCCTTCAACCAAATGTTCATCGCATCCGATCTTTTTCCCGCATTTTTCTATGATAATATTTTATAGCTAGTTAAAATTTACCAGTTTAATGATTTCATACTTTTTATTGGAGATGAGAATGGAATATTAACTTTCATTGTGCTGGCATTCTAGTAGTAAAGTAAAAATTGTTGATTCATTATCTTTCTCTAGAGTGCAACAAAATTCAAAACACATTTTAAATGTACTATTTGTGCAATATTTTACGCCTTTTAATGTCTGCTATCGACTGGAAACAACTCCTTTTGATGAGCAGGAACAAAAAGAAGTCTGGCGGAGACATGTCTGGGCTGTAGGTGGGGAGGGGGGAAGCACTGCGATGCCATGCTTGGTCAAAACCTTGAGAACCAGTTTCGCACACACCTTGCGCAGGCTCAATTCTTCAGCCACAATTTTTGAACGCTGTTGTAAGTTAGATTTAACTCTTCACTCATCTCCCGGATGTTTGCCCGACAGTCATTGTTCAAGAAATCACGAACCCTGCAGACTTTTTCGTCAGTTTTTGACGTCATAGGATTTCCTGTGCGTTGTTCGTTTTCGGCAACCTCCCGGCCGTCTTTGAACGCCTTGTGGCATCAGTAAATTTGTGTCCGGGACCAAACATCATTTCCAAATTCATATTGTATAAATTAATGAAAAAAAAAAAACATTTGTAAATGAATTACAAATTTCGTTTTTTGAGAATATTGTAATTTTTTTTAATCTAAATGTTTCTTTTCCAAGTTCTTACGACATATTACAAACCAATGTTCTAAAAGGGAAAAGGAATAAAACACATTTTGCTTGCTGAATAATGTTTTACTTTTAAAATAGTTACATGTATTCTAAGAATTAAATGATTTTAATTGTTTCCTTAAATTGCGAAAACTGTCACATTTATTATAAAATCACATACTGCAACAAATGGTTTGCAACCTATGCAAAACAGGAAATGTTGGCAAGATCAAATAAGGAATCTTTTCTTCCTTGATTTGATTCGAAATGCGAAGAGATGATTTCTCTTGGGCTAAAGATTTTGCCAGAGAACCTTAGAGCGATGTTACCTGGATTAAGTCAAGGATCCTGGAGATAACTGGTAGGGCAAATTCATCCTGACATTACAGTATTTAATGTACGAGTTTATTATCACTAGAGAGAAGAGCAAGCATATACATCAAAGAATCGTCAAAGGAAAGCATCAATCCATTAAGTTGATTAAATATTTATCCACTTCCTAACTGCAGGAAACTAAATTTTAATAAATTTTTGCTTCGTTGCAAGTAAACAAAAACAATATTAAGCATTAATAAATTAATAAAAGGTTCGAAGTGTATTATTTAGATCAGAGTACGGAATATGAGAATAACTTTTTATACCTGAAAAGATGAATTGAAAATTTGTTAAAATATTTGGACAAAGCAGATAAGGGAAAGGGGGAGCACATATGAGCATGTATGTTTTACTAGGATAACGTCAGAAATAAATCTTGAAAAGTTCTCAAGTAATGGCAGTACCAGTTCTACTTCTTGGTCAAACTTTTAGAGCAATTTGCCAGTTTATGCTCCTGTGTTGACAGACTCTTTGTTTTAGCAGAAGCTGATGTAGTGTTTTCTGTTTTCTTCACGTAAATTTTTTTTAAAAATCTTTTATAATAAGCTAAACTAATTATTGCAAACCATTTTATGAACATTGAAGTAAATTTATGACAATTTTTCCTTTTTTTTAAACTAAGAAATCCTTATTTTTGCAAGTAAGTTCTAAAGTAGATGATGGGGCACTTGTGAACGCAACATCTAGTGGCACATGTGAACAGTTCCCGTATCTTCTCTGTAATCTTAATATTAGTGTGGGATATTATAAATATCAAAGTAATTCATAGACTTAGGAGGTTAACTTTTAGAGCAGGAATTAAAATGGAGGAAGCAAGTCCAGTCATTGGCTTAGCAAAAGCTGACGCAAGGATCCCAAGTCATGTAACTCACCAACGACGAATGGTTGGTACGTTTTGCATGAAACAAGCGAAAGAAACCTGATTTCTTCCAATACTTTGCTTTGAAATCAATCACGTGACTTGAGGTCTGGGTTTCTTGGTTTTCACTCCCTCCATTTTATCTTTTCTCAATGGATTAACTGTATATTTTTCTGAACAACTTTTATTAACTAATTTTCTACTGTTGAAAAATTGCTAATATAAATCTGGAACCCCCCCCCCCCAAAAAAAAAAGAAACGACTGCAAAAGTTTAAAAAAAAAAACACAATTTCTCACTTAAGGATTTTTAGTTTTATTTCGTGTTATGTAAGAATACTGCGTCTAAAAGTATCGTTCATTTTGATAACAGTTTGGAGTAAAATTTTCGTTACGAATTCCTTGCAATTACCATAAAACACAGAATTATCGTGCATTATGGTGTGGCGCAATAGAAATTTCTCACTCCTACAGCGACAGTAATATCATCTTTTTCATGGACTTTAAAAGCACGCCATTGGATCAACTTAATTTATTTAAATCTGCTCTAGTGTTGTCGATTGTTTTACCACTTGAATTCTTTTCTTCTGTTTTTAAACATATATTTTTCTCCAACACTCCATGATTTGTTAGTAGCGCTGTGACGCTGAAGAAGTCACCTTGTATGAGCCTAATTTCTAAATTGGAACAAAAACATAGATGCAGGTTTATAATACTGTCCTGCGATTCATGGAAAAAACATAGTCTTTAGTCTCTTATTACCAGGAAGAAGATTCATTTGTTTTTGAGCTGCTATGACAACAATATTTATTTTTTGTCCCCCCCCCCAAAAAAAAAACTTCAATCAGTTGTATGTATATAAATAACTATAGTTATAAGCATGACAACGGTCTGTTGACAAACCTTTGCTTATTGTCATCTTTGTTGGTGTGTGTTTTAAAAATTTATGTATTAGAAAAGTAATGCATCAAACTATGGATAAAGAAAACAACTTAACTAAATTAAGATTTAGTTCTTAAATTTAATTTTTGGTATTTAAGAGCTTTCACCAAGCTTACAAGTGCTCAAGTTTCTTTCGGGAAATTTTGTCTTTCTTAGGTGGCTATTAGGTGCTATAGCTATCCCCGTTGTTCTTTTCTTAGTACAGAACTTAGTGTCAAACTTCAAGTAAACTATTAAGTTCCTAGAATTTACCAAGGTGAAAATAGAAATTCAATGTCCAATTCATTAAACGAAGAAAAAAAAAAAAAAAAAAACGAAAGAACGAAATACGGATAACTCTTTGATATGCATCGAGCTCTTTCCTGAAAATAAAGTCTGAACCCTGGTCTTTTAAAACATTTTATCGCAATAAAAGCAACCACAATATAACGTATATGAAACATTTGATTGAAAATTTTTAAAAATCAAGAACAACGAAGCGTACATTGAAAAGGAGCTTCATCAAGTAACAAAAATCCAAAACATTTTTAACTAAAAAATCGCCCGTCAAGTTGTGACGGGTCAAAATTGCATCTACATTTGAATGAAGCAATTGCCTGTTCGGTGATATTTTGATAGTTGAAATTTTAACCCTCATTTCACGGGATTAACCCTAAACTACAGAAGATATCGTTGATCATTGTTGACCACTTATGCGCTTCTTCATTCCCTTGAAATGACGCAGTCTTACCAGTAAAACAGCTAATAAGTTACCAGATCCAGTTCAGCCCTGTCAAAATAAAGCATTTCCTTCATGTGAAATCTTACCACAAAAAATATTATCGAATTATCACGCCGTGGAGAGAGTTTCATTGTTGATGGCTTCAGCGTTACTCGATCCTTCGCTATTATATATATTAAGGCCCCCTATATATATACGAGCCGTCGCATCAGCTTAAGATTAGCCATTTTGGATCGGAGCGCGTGTTTGAGTGGTTCTTTCTGGCGAGTTATCGCGTTTGGTGATTGTTCACTATTAGCATTTATTAGCAGAGCGTGAATTGTTTATTAAATAAAATATTATCTTCGGCAACTTTGGTGAAATCCGAAACTTCGCTGTGGTAACGCTAGGGTGGTCACAAAAAATCGATTTTCGAATTTCTTCCACGGCACCCCCCTAAAATGTGCCAATGGACTAGAAAACATGATTTGCAAAGTTTCAGCTTAATCCGATAATATTAACACGTGCCGCAAAGAGGCTAAAGTTACGAAAAACAGCGTTTTTTAGCAAAAAATCGTCGTTTTTCCTCTTTAAAACCAAAACTTTTCATCCTAGAAACTTCGTTCTCGTCTCATTTTATAGGAAATTTTATTCTCGTGATGAGATGTTTTATCCATTTTTTTAAATAAAAGTTACAGAATGGTTCTTGGCATTATTCAGGTCAGGTCATGGAAGATATCCTCAATAAGGAATTTTCATGCAAAGACCTAAAAGCATTACATTATTCAATTACATTTATTTCATCTTTGTTAATTTTAATTTATCCATTAAAAAGGCTTCATTTGGAGGTTTTAAAATTAAATGCAACAAACTGCTGATCTAAAATAAAGGAACTAAGCTGTTTAGAAGAGAAAGCAAAGAGTTTAAACTACCAAAAAAAAAAAAAAAAAAAAAAAACAATGCATTTTATTACTTACATTATTAAATGAAATACACTGAAAAGACATACATCATTATGTTATTACTTTTCATTGACAAATTAAAGTGGTAATGGCTTCGATATGGTAGATTTTGATGAATGTAGAAAAGTGTGCGTGCATTCAGACATAACTTGTAATAGAAACAAGCTAGTTAGAAATTAATTTTACACCTTTTTCATCTGTTACATTGACCACCCTTAAACTGTTTGCTATCTTTTTAGTTTTAACATAAAATTGGTTTATACATCAAGATCAGTATTTAAAAACATTGTATCCATCTCTTTAAAAAAATTGAATCTCTAAATAATTGGAAGAGAAATGAAAAAATCTACTTCTTTGTCCAATAAACTAAGCTTCTTTCAGATTGAGCTGTGATTTTGTATTCCTATCATCACAATCATCTTCATTATCTCCTACTTCAGATTTTAATTTTGCAGCCTCCCTTGTTTTGATCTTTCTTTCTTTCTTTTCTATTTTTTTTTTAAAAGTATCATCAAAAAAGTGAAATGCAACCTTCTCTGAGTTCAGGACCATAGATGGCTAATTATTTTATGTAGTTCTGTGCCTACATCATCTTCATAAATACTCTAGTATTGAACCACGGATTTTACTAAATGTAGATCTTGGTTGGGGGCCAAAGCTGAACCGCAGAAATAAACCATACTTTTCCGTAAATATCGATGATAAACAACCAAATATCTTCAGTACATTTTATCTCTAAATCGATTAAGGAAAGCTGACCCCTGAAAAGATATATTTTTAAAGAGTATATGAGGCAGTGAGAAGCAAAGGGATGTAATTGAAACAATTAAAATTTTGGAGAAAATCATTACAAATAATAGGGGAACCTCTACTCTGCTTAGGGGCAAGACATGGTACTAGTAGCTCTGGTAGGGGCTGTTATATAGCATGATTTAGAAAAGAAGTTCAAATGAAAAAATAGGATCTGAACACGTTTTATAAAGAACTTTAAAAAGTCCACTTACATCCCTTTGCTTCTCATTACCTCATATGGCCTTTGTCACCCATCTGGTGCGATGAATAGCGCCAGGTACTCGAAAAGTAACGTTGCTTGGGGAAAGATTCCTTAAACAAGTTAGGTAAAGTGGAATGAATTGTTTGTTGTCATCCCTAGGCTGCTACTGATTTTATTTCTCAAAAAGAAAGCTTGAAATTTCACCAGGATTACTTATTTTGTTTTTAATCTTCTATACTTGCTTTGGATTGCTTCTTATCTATACCATTCATCCTGAAATTCTTGAAAAATATCTTGTTGAGGACTAGTGACGTACCTATTTTGCAAATCAAATTTTCTTTTAAACCAACTTCTAAAATATAGTAGAGATTTGCTAAATACAAAAACTTTTTCTGTAACAACTGTACTCAAAACGCAGTTTTGCACTGCAGAAGCCCTAACAAGTCCCCGTCTAAGAACACAGACCACTTTCCTAGGAATCGTAAATTTTCCTTTCTCTAGATGGTCGAAAGCCCTTTACAAGACTGGGATTTCTAAGTTATTTTTTAGCTGTGACCACCAAGGAATTAAGCAACGTTCCGTATTTATGACCTGCCTCTACAGCTAATTTCAAAATTTTTACACGCAGTTGTTTGTTTTAGCTTTGAGTTTTGGAGACATAACTATTGTACAGTGACATCCTGTTATAACGCATTTCGAATTACCAGAACTTTTAGTTGTAACGAGGTTTTAGTAGTAATGAAAGTCAAGCAACGTAATGGAAACGAAATCAGTGCTGAAAATTTCTTTTGTTAAATCGTATATTTCGTTGTATTGGTATTCGTTGTAATGGGGATTCACTCTATAGATTTCTGATAATATTGCTGTTTTTGCTCTGATTACTTAGCATTATAAGGGGGTTACAACCATTAACTAAAATAACTAATACAATTTATTTTTTGATGATTCATTCTTTTTAAGCGATTTTGAGGATATTAGCAACGACCTGACTTGGAAAATATTGAATAATGTTCAATCAATTTTTACAAGAATTTAAATGAAATTTTACTTAAAGAAAATAAAATTCCCTATAAAATGAAACCAGAACGAAGTTTCTAGAATGAATAGTTTTGGTTTTACAGATGAAAAACTACGATTTTTTGCTAAAATTTGCTATTTTTTGTAACTTTAGCCTCTTTGCGGCATCATCGAAATGACTTGAAACTTTGCAAATCACATTTTCCAATCTATTGGCACATTTTAGGGGGGTTCCGCAAAAGATTAATTGAAAAAGGTTTTTCCCCATGTACCTTGTGACCACCCTAGGTAGCACCCTAACAGTGTAACAACGAAAAATCCGATCCAAAATGGTAAAACTTAAGCTGATGCGTCATCCTATCTATGTAGCGGCTGTAATATGAGGATAATCAACAAGCTTAATTTTGATTATTCGTTTGTAGAAGTCACGTGATATCAAATTCATCTCGTGCCATCAGCAAAACTTAGATATTTTTCGGCAGACGATTATTATTAAAAAGTAAAAACAATTCCGGCATTTCTGGCGACACAACATCACATTCATAGCGAGTCATCTTCCTGAATAATAGCCCCTCAATTTAAGTGTGTCTTCTGCGAGTCTCGCTCTAGTGGTCATCCATCCATCCCCTTGTTGTTGTTGTCAATGAAAATGAAAAGGTAGAAGTATATTTAAAGAAAACTTGCTTCACTCTAAAATTAAATTCTTTCCATTCATCTATAAGTGCAATTTGATCACCAAGTGTACTGGTGCTCAATTTTCTTTTGTGAATCTTACTTGCTCTTAGGTGTACTAAACTATAGTTATCTCTATTGTTCTTTTTTATTGTTCAAGATTTTACGTCAAGCTACAAGAAGCTATTTAGCTCTTAGAATTTTTGAAGGTGAAATATAAATGCAATGCAATGCTTATTAAAAAAAAAAAAAAGAAACGAACTCCGGATATTTCATACACGTGCATCGAGCTCTTTCTAAAAATTAACTTTTGAATCTTGGTCTTTTAAAATATTTTATCGTTATAAACACAAATACAATTAGACATACAATACATTAGACTGAACATTTTAAGAAATCAAGAATCGATGGAGCTCCATCAAGTTACAAAATTTCAAAAAGTTTTCATATTCTGAACAAGCTTTATTTTGATTTGTTTCTAGAAGTCACGTGATATCAAATTCATCTCGTGCCACCAGCAAAACTTAGATATTTTTCGGCAGACGATTATTATTGAAAAGTAAAAACAATTCTTAACCAAAACAGTCAAGTGAAATTATTTATGTAGTTCGAACTTTGCAATTGGGATTGATTGTAAAAGAAGGATTTTTGCCCACGAAAGCATTTAAGACACTTGCACGGGACGCATTCCCGACATTACTGGCGACACAACATCACATTCACAGCGAGTCATCTTCCTGAATAATAGCTCCTCAATTTCCATCCCCCAGATATCACCTAAGCTTTCACTCACGGACCACGAGGCAGCAGAGCGTGTCTTCTGCGAGTCTCGCTCTAGTGGTCATCCATCCATCCCCCTGTTCCATTCGCATGCACCGGAATATCTCGCTAAGACGGTCGTCGGGATTCCATCGGTCCTTCTGGAATATAAGCTCCGATACTGGGAGAATGCCAACTACCCAGGCCTTCTGTTTATCGGGTTAGAGTTTATAACCCTACTCAATAATCCCCTAGGGCGCATTAAAAGAATGCCTATCGTGGATATTATCTGCTGTTTATATGCTTTTAGTTCCAAAAAAATAAAATAAAAAAAAATCACCAAGTGGCAGTATTCGCGAAGTACGAAGTTTAACGCAAAAGCGGAGTGGGGTATTCTTTTTTTGAATTGTATTATTTTTTTCAAACAACATTAAAAAATAAATTTATAAGTTGGTAAAAATGAATCAATTAAATATAGATACACAACACGCGCGAATAAAACACAATAAATAATAATAAAATAATAATAAACAAGCGGGAATAAAACACAATGAAAAAATTAAGAAACGAAAACGCCTACAAAAATAAAAAAAAGTTTGATGTGTGTACTCGCTGCACAAATCATTTTCCTTCATGAAATCAGAACGTACAGTCTTGATTAAAACATGAATAATGGTATTTCAATGAACAAATCATACAATGTTTCTGTGACAGCAAAATATTAACTTTAAATTAACGGCCTTTTTAAACAAAATGAAAATATCAAAATTTAAACTCAAAATGATGAAATAAATAATTTGAATTCCTTAATTATGAAGTATAATAATATATAATGAAGAATAACTCTTATACTGAACAAAGAGGATTCTCTCTTGATGAATGACACTGTTAGTTTCAATTATGTAAAACCAATATGTTAAAATTATCTGACCCGTGAGAAGCATTCACACACGACACTTGTTTCTTAAGTAATTTTTCCACCACTCGTAAAAATGTGACTTGTTCGTTTAATTTCCGCTCATAACGGTGAAAAAAGACTGTAAAATTATGGTTTTACTTTTGAAGTTTGATGAAGTATTAAGAAAAATATGGCGTACGCACATAAAACACCTTGGGGAAATAATATGTACAAATACTGCAATTTGCCATGTTAAAATAAAGGTTTTTTTTTCTGATTTCAATGCAACAACCCAACTGCGGTTTAAAATTCTGCTTCCAATAAGTTGAGATCATATACTCATGGAACATTGGATCAGAATTCAGTTGAGAAAAATTTAGTCGTTCAAAAACTACGTTTTCCGGTCCATGGGAGGATGGATTCCTTAACCCTCTCGTTATTAGTAGGCCGCTCTTATCAATTAAGCTACTGGGCCTTCACCTCGATATGCTATACACTTAGCTACTACGTAATAAAGCAACAAAATAAACCGAGCTCAGCTCTGGTATTTCTTACACATTTCAATAAATTTCTACACAGTTCATGGAATTTCTTTTATTTACGTATAAATGTATGATAATAAGGTCTAGAGACTATTGAGCTGTCGTACTTTTTTTTTAATTTAAATTTTCTCCCTGAGTATACTAACTGGGAGAGATTCCATACGCAGCCCTTTCGGAGGGGAAAACGCTATAACAAAATATCCACAATAAAATGCGTGAAAGGTTTGATTTTCTGCCACATTGCTTTTAAAAAAATTTTTTCCCAAGCTCTTGTAAATATTTTTTTTAATGAAACATTTTATGCGAGCTAATCCGCAACCTCTACTATTTGTGTGACGGAAGTGACTTAGCTGTTCTTTAATTACTTACTTTAACTACTATAGTTTTTTATTGATGCTAAAAACAATAGTAACTATAAAGTTAGTTTAGTAATTTAATTTAACAAATTAATTTCAAGGCTGAACTTATAAAGTTTATATTTTGGCAGTTTAAACTTTTCAAATAAAGCAGGCTATCGATGATTTCTTTAAACCAAGTCAAAGAATCAGTTTAGACGCGTAATTCTCATTGCTTAGGTTTAGCTTGAAATTAGTTTAACTTTTATCAACAAATTTAACTTTATAATTACTATTATTTTACATTGTTTTTGGAAACAATTAAAAAGTATTCCGTAGTTCTCTCTTTCTTTATAATCTATTTTCTTTATTAAAATATACAATTTTAATGTCGATACGCTTATGTCAGGTGCAGAAAAAACGAGAGCGCGGGGTAAGAGAAAGCGTTCGGAGGAAGAGACAGTTCAAAATGTAAAAAAAAAAAAAAGGAAACATAAAAGTTTCACTTCTATCCTGTGTTTTTACGACAAACATTTTTTTGGACGCTGCTGGTAAATGTTTGAGCAGACATTCTGAAATACAATTTAACAGTTTTAAAGTCTTTAAATAGTAATCGGACTCTAAAAAGACGAAACTTAAAAAATAAAGGTTGGATCAAACATAAAAATGACGCATCCTCCAACATTCATCAGTGAAGTTGTAACACAGTTCAATATTTAAGCGTGGCAGGAACCATCATCAATCCTTTCTGCCGGTCTCCTCTCTAATGACATCAAACTTGATAAAACAATTGTTAACTCTTGAAGGTGCGGTTGAGTGATCTTTCAGAACCTGATGCGATGTATACGAAACGCTGAGACACACCTGAATGATTTCAGGTTTCTGAAATGTGCAGATAAGTGTAAGTATTAGATGGCTTCCAGACCTCAAACAAACGATTGGATAAAACATAGAAGTGTTTAACTAGCTAAGCGTTTGTCGGCCCTGAAACTATGTTGAAAATTAGTTGGGTAAACAAAGTATTTCCAATAAAAGTGAAATATTCTAATGCTTTGGTTATAGTTTCGTTAAGTTGTTGTGCATTTGATTAAAATAAATTGTGGTCGTTAGCTAATAGGCACAACAAATACTAACAGGCTTCAAAAAAAGTTTGAAGACCTTGTCTTCTTAGAATTTGAGCGAAATGATTTGCGGGTTTTTAAATAACATTCATGCTAGTTCAAACGCGATGTTTCAGTGTATATTTTTTAACTAAGAAATGTTGGAATATTTTTCAAAATACATTATATCAAAATTGGGTTTGAAATAAGAATTAGCACTCTTCAAAATAATAGAAAATCGCTTATCAAGGTATGACAGGTGAAACTGCTTCTACATTTGAACAAAGCAATAGCCTGCTTGAGGATATTTTGATAGTTGAAATTTTAATCCCAACTCAAGTGGAGGAACTCCATTCGCAACTCCAACGAACTATAGGGGGCACTGAAGTCACTGTCTAATGGCGGAATTGAAAACTAAAACAAACGCACATGGTAACGAAGAAAATGCTAAAAGTGTTGTGATTTTTGTTCGTACGTATCATTTTTTCGCTTTATTCTTTTTAAATTAATTTTCAAAGTCTTGTTGATATTCTGACCCACGTAGAAAGAAATGAGAATTCAAGAAGCATTACTAAACGTCAAACATTAATGCAAAGTACGTAGTTCATAGTTCTAAGCAGCCATTTTCACGATGTTGAATTCGATATTTATCAATTCTTGATAAAACTAAATAATAATTGTGGCCTGACAAGAATAACAATTAATGCTAGAAAATTTAATATGACATTACAAATTATTACCAAAAGAAGATGATACTTCTTTGCTTTGCTTTGGCTAGCACTTGTTTTCCATTTGTAGCTGAGTTATTTCTCTTGAATTCCCGAATCGGTTAATTTAAAAATTTTCTGTTTCGATTTTTCTAATTTCTGAGTTACGATTTAATTGTGTCATGTTATGCAAATCATCAACAAAATTCTCACGGTGGTAGTTTTATGGTGGTAGTTTTCTTTTCAGTTGATTGACAATTATTTCTTTTTACTTATCGAATTCTGTAATCTTACTACCATTTTATTCCACTCATGATAAAAATTGAAAATGGCTTAACTAAAAACGCGAAATCTCGCCAAGGCTACTTTGCTCGCACGATACCAAAACGATAACCCTAAACAAATTTGGCGATACCTTTCAGCTGAGAATAAAAGGAATAAAGTAAATTCTTTCTCGGTTAAACATTTTTCATTTTGTTCTATGATAATATATTCAAGAAAATATTTTGCATACTGTCCATTCCAACTAAATGCTGCTGTAAAATATGGTAAGTTTAATTAATTTAAGATTAAAAAAAACCCCATATTCTTACAAATTCATACAAAACAATAAAATTTTTTACCTTGTATAACGTTATCCAAGTTTGTTAATCCAGTATTTTCGCTTTCACCAATTATTAAGGAAATAATGAAAACTAACATTATTTTGAGAAGCTGGAGAATACTACTAAGTGACGAATTAATTTCTGTAGCTGAAAGCAAACTAAGACACATCGATTGCGTTAATAAATACTCAGAACAAACTGCCTGTGTTTACGTCAACAGACACACGTGGAACGCTTCATTTGCAGTTTTGTAAATCACCGCAAGGTAGCGTATTCGAGCGCTGGAGTTCCGAATTAGATAGCGTTCGTAGTTGACCACTTTTTCGTTTCTTTATTCTCTTAAAATGACAGGCAGTCTTACCAGTAAAACAATTAAGTTACCGGATCCAGTTCAGCCTTGTCAAAATAAAGCATTTCCCTGCATGTCAAACATTACCAAAACGAGCTGATGCGTGCATCACATGACTTCCTTTTACGCTAATTCAATGATACGAGTGCCTTAGACTTGAAGTAAGCAAAGAAACACTTCAAATATTTTCACCCCAAGTTTGTTGCGAATCGACGCAAAAAAAAAAAAAAAAATATATATATATATATACAGATTAATTTTTCCAATATTGGCAATTTTAATGTGATTTAATGATAAACTCTCTAAATTTTGCAAACAGTGGCAAAATTGAAACCAGATTTAAAAAAAAAATCGCCAAATTTGTTGCGAAGTTGGCCACAAAAACTTTTCTACCAAAAGTATGGCGATATATTGCAAAGTGGTTGCCAAATTATAACAACACTTGAGTTTGCATTGAAATTAACAATGATTTCCCCCCAAAAAAGGCGTAAAAGACCCCCTTTGGAGCATCCGAATACAACCAAAAAGAGAGGTGCACAACTAGACTCCACTAGGAGTCTACATACCGAATTTCAACTTTCTAAAACATGCCGTTCTTTAGTTATGCGACATACATACGCACGTACGCACATACTTACGTACATACAGACGTCACGAGAAAATTCGTTGTAATTAACTCGTGTATCATCAAAATGGATATTTCGGGTGTCTATACGTTCTTAGGCATATATCCACGTGTAGTCGGGTTGAAAAAAAAACTCAATATTAATTCGGGGACGAGCAAAATGGAAATTAAGGCCAATTTTTCGCGAATACAATGCTTCCTTTTTGGTAAAAAGAAGTAAAAATATTATCAAATTATCATGCCGTGGCGAGAGTTTGATTGTTGATGACGTTATTTGCTATATATATATATATATATATATATATATATATATATATATATATATATATATATATATATATATATATATGAGGATGCTTATTAGAATCATTGATAAATATTTATTTCTTCCATCGTAAATCTTATACTTCTTCGGCTAGATTTAACGCAAGTATTCTGATTTTTCTGAAAAAATTCAAGAGCTGGGGGGTGAAGCATGAACAAGTGTTGGTGCTTGGGACTTCTACTTGCTTCGGCTTTCGTGTTTTGAATTATAAGAAAGTTTTTGTAACTTGTCTAATGAATGTGATATAGGTCTGAAGTAAATTTCAAACACTACCTATATTATGCGTCACAAAACATGTTTTCGTTAAATTAAACGCTTGCTTCTCAGAAACTTAAAATTGATCAAATTTGTGCGTGCTCTCATGCCAAAAATATCATATCTTGAATAAATTTGTAAATTCGTTTATTAAAACTGATCATTTTTCTTCGAACATGGTAGTTAAAAATGTCTCTTTTTACTTCATTTTAGAATCAGCTTCGAAAAGAAAATGACGAACGTCTTAAAAGATTTCAGATGTGTCTAACCAATCAAAATGTAAGTGCATTTTCAATTTTGTAGATAAACGTTGCATGCTTTTATAGATTGAGACATAATTATTTTTTCCAGAGTGATTCCTTCACAGACACATAGATACACACTCAAATACACACTCATACACACACATATACACACAAAAAAGGGAATACGGTTGGATAATTCTTTTTCCAGCATGCATAAAAATGTGTTGTAGAAAGTATGATGTTTTTGAGTTGACAAATTAACTACATACATTTTATTAGTATTGTATTCGACTAATGGAGTTGCGTTAAAATTCTGATAACTTCGGGGTTATTTTCATCGTAAATTGATTAGATAAATGAAATATTCTTAACCAAGTCTTGTGTATTAATATTTCGCAAATAAATGTTTTCTGAAATTATTTAGAAATCCCTCCATATTTTATGAAACATAATTTTACTAATGGTGTGGATGTAATAAGCTATGTTCCTTTTAGTTTGTGCACTAGAAGTTTCTACTATGTGTTGAATAAAAAAAATAGTAATTTGGGACGACAATATATCTTGCATTTAGAGATAGAAATTAGTTTGAAAAGTAAACACATAACTTGAAAATGTTTTGCAAATTGAATACTTTCAAGCGCGCGCAGAAATCTGGGAGGAAAAAATTTCGAACATAAAAAGGAATTTTAAAGAGTCTTGGGTAAAATAGAGCTTGTTTGAATTAACCTAGGTATAAATAATTTGAAAGAGATAAGAGTAAAATAAATGTGGTTTACTTTATATAGATATGTTTAAAGTGAAGTACTGCTGTACATAGCATTTATTTTAACAAGATGCAAGTGTGTTAAAACATTTTCTGAAAAATAATATTAAAATGCATTAGAGAAGTGAGTGATACTTTTAGTTCATAATGGTTACATATTGTGTTCATAAAGTGATGCATTTTATTTATAAGTATAGTAGTGCAACAGTATTAACGAATATGTCATTGCTTGCATTGATTTTTGAATGCAGTAATATAGTAAGAAATTAATCAATGACTTCTACAAGCAACGATAAAATTAAAAATTTAAAAAAACCCCGAGTAAGTCGCAACTATGGAATCAAGCGGGAAAATCGAAAATCCTTTGAAAGCCTTAAATAATTAAAATCCAGTGTCAAATATTTTATTTGCTATTAAATAGAAACTGGTAACAGATAAAAATTTTAAATCATTGCGTTTTATTTCCTTGTCGGCCAACAATGAATTCGGTTATTAATCGCGTGAATAAAGGCTTAGCCGTTATTAAAATCTGCTTTAAAAAACGTTATAATTCGAATTCTATAAAACATGGAAGTTCCAAACACATTTTATCAGACGCAGAAAAAATCTCTTTATTTTGGTATTAAGTTTTGAAATTTTTAACTATATTTTCATTGCAAAAATCGTGAAAAACCTTTTGGAGGTTTTTAATTAACATCTTCGTTAATGAATGTCATCCAAAGATGCAGCCTAACTACGAACACTTTCGGTCAACTCTCCTTTCAAACAAATTTGTTTTTTTTTTTTTTTTTTCGAAATCGGTTCATCCGTTTAGGCGCTAGAGTGCCGCAAACAGATATTCAGATACACAGATGCGTCAAACTTATAATTCCCTTCCTTTGCGTGTCGGTGGTTAAAAACGTTCAATGCAATGAAAATAACGAAACACTCGGATATGCAATGCAAAATATAAATGAATAAATAAAATAGATAAATAATAACGAATTTTCATTTTTTTAAGGAGCATTAAAAAAGTGACAATTCAGAACTTGAGATTTTCTTTTGACGAGATCTGTGGTCACTTAAAGAATAAAGGTCACCTTGTTCAAAGCTAGAATAAGTAGATGTTACAACGAGTGTTTCGTATGCTTACATTTTCTTCATTATCAAACCTGTCTTAGGTTCTAAAAATAATTTATTAAAATAAAATGATCATTTTCATTTTTCTTTACAGTAAAAGTGTTTTGTTTTTGAAAAAAAAAAGTTGATGTATTTGATCAAAAACTATAAACGTTTTTATTATTCCCATGGAGCCTTCTGTTAAGTTCTCTGAACTAATAAAAAATTCCGAGCAAAATTGAAATATTAGGTAAAAATTGTTCAAAAAAAAAAAAAAAAAGAAAGAAAGAAAAAATACATATTGAACTGAGATTATCTGACGAAGATCCTTTCAAGCAAAAAAATTGCATTGAAATAGGGTTACTCTCTTAAAAGTTGTTGGGTAGGACGGGCAAACAAATCTACACATATTTTCGTAACCTAAATGCCTAATATAACTTTAAAAAAATGTTTGTTTTATATTTTATGCTTATTGAGTTATTTAATGTACTTTTTACCTAGGATTTTTAGCAGTATTTTAAAAAGGTATTTCCTCTTTCATCAGTTTATTTATTTTATAATAATTTTTGTGTTTTTGAGTGATTAATTAACACATGATAAAAGACTGTAGCATGAGTACGTAACAACGTACTCATGCATTTCATTTAAAAGGCGAGTGCTTCAAAATTTAAACACTGTTCTATAAATTTGATTTGAAAAGTATTTAGTCCTTTGTTTTATTTTTTTTAATCTAAATTATCAATTGGTTTTTAAATTTTCAATGCTTACTTTTCAGCCAATTCATAATAAATATCAACTACTGGTACATTGTCAACTACAAGTAGTTTTACCTTAAATAAATTTCTCATTTATTGTGTACGTGAAATACTAACCGAGATGTTAGTTACATAGCTACTAAGTTGACTATTTTTAAAGGATTTTAAAAAGCGTATTGTTTAGCTAAAAGATAACTGATAAAGTCATATCACTTGTTGTTTAAAAATATCAAACGATATTTATGATGAAGAACAGTAGAAATTATAAAATGTATAGAAAGTATAAAGTAAAAGGTAGTTTCAAGTAGCAGTTTAGTACATCTGCTCAGAACAATATCACTTCTCTATGAAGCGAAGCGTGAGGAAATCTTTGAAAGGATTTTGTCCAACTCTCAAACAAAAATAAGGTAATAAGTATTTAAAAACCAACAAAAGCATGATTAAAATGGTGCTGTAGTTCAAACTGCAGCACATATTCTACGCACGCGTCTCGTTACGAAACCCTTCATCAATACATAAAGCTATGAGCTTATTGTTGAAAATAATCCGACAGTTACATATACAAAAACTCAAAACAATATATTCCTAAAGGTATTAAACTTAAACTAACTGGACTTTTTGTTTGCTTCTGACATGGAGGTTCATGACATCAATGATCATGGCTTTCAATGTTTATAGGAATTTCATATGGTTAAGTTGGTTAAGTTCTGGTTTTATCTGTATTTTTTAAAATAAAAATCAAATCATTGATCGTTGTATTGTATATTAATGGATAGCTTAAGTGCTGCATATTTCCTCTTCAATGTTAAACCAGTATATTCACTTTCACTTTAAATGATTAAAATTAAAAAAAAATAAAGAAACATACATTTTCAAGTGAATGCTGATAATCATTTTTTAAAGGTTACATTATGTCTCCTTTAATACTACTAAACCTGATCTATATACAACAAGAAAGTTGTGAGTGAACACATTTCAGCTAAAAACATTCATATTAACACCAAATGCGTCAAACAGAAGTTAGCCGATTGGAATACAGGAAAAGTGACGAAAACAATCAATCAATCACAGCATAATCTGCTTTTGTAACAGTGACGTTTGATTTGAAAAAGGAAACGGTAACCGTAATTACACATTGCATAGGGCAAAGTAGATAAATAATACTTAACCGGGCAACAGATTATTCACATAAAATACCTCCGCTAATTGTAACAGAAATTCGCTGCAACTACGATAATTAATGCACTAAGAAACCTATTCTTTTATAAATATAATCACATTTTAAACTAAGATCAGAACAATTTTCAATGAAATATTTTCAAAACACCAATTTTAAATTCAGACTTCTCAGCATAAAATTCAAACAAATAAATATTGAAAATTTAGAGCTGACAGATGCGTTTTAATCTGCATCCCATTTTTGAGAAAATTTTATCGTTTTCCTAAAGCAAAATAAGGTTTAGTCAAAAAGAAATTTACATTGAATCAAATTTATATTCCTCTGAAAGCTATATTCTGAGATTTCTTCACATAATATCAATATCCATAATTTTTTGATGCAAGAAATACTCATGACATTTCTAGCAATGAGATTTCGCATACGTAAATCAAAAAGCTTGCTTCTAAGAACGAGTTTTCTTCTTTATAACTCCTACACAGTAGAAAGCAAAACCATGTATCACAATTTTCAATAAAGGGCATGGTTTTACGGACTGCTTAATATGAAAAAAAAAAAAATGAACGCAATCTAAAATTTCATTTCATGCGAGATGTGTCTCTAGAATAAAATCCTCAGAAGTCGTTCTAAAGTTTAATTTTTTTGCCATGAAGAACTTTAGTGAGAAAAAAATGCATTACAGGTTTTTTCTTATTTAATATTCTGCCTGATATACATAAATGAATATGGTAAATGAAATCAATAAACATATTCTAGAGCATTAAAAAATGAATCGAGGAGTGTATTTTAAAAGAATGTATTCTAAATTCAGAAAAAAAAGGTATTTCATTCTCACCAAAGACTAAAAGAAACAAGCATAAACTTACCAGCATAAGGGTTACTGTTATTATATAGTTAAAAATATTGTAATAAGAAAATTTTCATGTAAAGGTTTATTCAATCAAAAATTATATGTATTTGTGAAATTCACATTTTAATAGTAAAAATTAATCTACTACGGATTGTTTGATAATCTCTAAAATATTGAAATCGAAAAGGAAAGAAAGAGAAACAATAATTACATTTTCATGTTCCTAACATTATTTGTAGCCAGTTGAAAATCTAACTTGATTTAAATACAGTAAACTCCCGATTATCCGCGAGCGGATTATCCGCAAAGCGGATTATCCACGGGGTGGATTATCCGCAAGTCAATAAACATTCAGGAACGTGTATTTTCGTAGCAAAACACAAATACCAATGGCTGCATTTTTTCCTTGTAGAAAAATTTTAAATTCAAACTTGCTTGTTTTTGTTTTATATATTTACTTGCCTTTATTGCGCTTTTTCTATTGTACATACACTTGCCCTTTTTTACTTCCTTTTACAAAAAAGGAAGTATTGTATTCGCGAAAACATTTTCACTCAAAAATCGACCTTAATTTCCATTTTACTCATCCCCGAATGAGTATTGAGTTTTTTTTCCGACTCGACCACACTTTGATAAGTGCCTAAGACCGCATAGACACGCAAAATATCCATAATGATGATTCCCGAGTTAATTACAACGAATTTTCTCGTGACGTCTGTATGTACGTATGTATGTGCGGATGTGCGGATGTATGTCGCATAACTCAAGAACGGTAAGTCCTAGAAAATTGAAATTTGGTACGTAAGACTCCTAGTGGGGTTTAGTTGTGCACCTTCCCTTTTGGTTGCATTCGGGTGTTTGTTTCTAAAGGACTGTTTTGCCCCTTTTGGGTGGGGATTGTTAATTTCGATGTAAACTCAAGTGGGGTTATAATTTGTCGGACACTTGGAGATATAACGCCAGTCTTTTGGTTGCCAGATTTTTTTTTTTAAATCTGTTTCAATTTGGCCACTGTTGGTGATATTTAGAGAGTAAACTCTTGAATCACATTAAAATTGCCAGTAATGGGAAAATGACATTAAATTGGAGTAAAAGGAAGTCATGTGATGCACACATCAGTTCGTTTGATGTTAACTTTTGTTCGACAAAAGTACAAAACATTTTTGCTGTACTGTATATATTTTAACTTCTTGTAAAAAAATAATATGCATCAATACAGCCAAGTTTTTGAGGAAGCGCAATTTTTACCTCTTTTGTTCCTCATTTGAGCCGTTTGCGGTTAATCGGCGATTTTTTTTAACCGTATCGCTTGTGTACTCTATTCTGCGGATAATCGGGAATTTACTGTAAACATAAGTTAGTTCAGTGAGTAGATATACAAATTTTTGGGGAAGAAAAAGGAACTTAAGTGCAGAGTTATACATTGCATTTGATGCGGATGCTGCATTTTTAATTCTACAATTTCAAGAGAAAAGGGCCTCAGTTCAAATACTCCCTTGAAACCAAAGCTATTTTTTTAGAAATATGTATTTACAAGCATGAAATGGTAAACAATTTGTTTTTTGGACTCCTTTTATAAAGGTTTTTTTCGTGGATATCGGTAAGAAAACTTTTAATTGAGCTCAAGAATTCCAAACTTCCAAACTTATGCTCTTTTTACTTCCTTTTATATAGCAATGGAAGTATTGGTATTCGTGAAAAAAGTTTCCCTCTATTTTTGACCTGATTTTCCATTTTACTCATCCCCAAATGAGAGTTGAATGGTTTTTTCGACCCTACCGCACGTGCATATATGCTTAAAAATGCATGGGCGTCCGAAATTTCCAGTTTGACCATCCCCGAGTAAATTACCACGAATTTTCTCTTCTGTTATGTACGTATCTCGCATAACTCAAAAACAGTATTTCGTAGAAATTTAAAATTTTGTATGTAGACTACTTTGGGGTTTAGTTTTGCACCTTCCCTTTTGGTTATATTCGGATGTTCGAAAAAGCGTCTTTTACATCTTTTGGGGAGAAATCAATGCAAACCCAAGCCATGTTATAATTTGGAGAACATTTGGCTTATGTTGTCAAGCTTTTGGTCGCCAACTTGGTGATCTATCGCCAAGTTGACGACAAATTTGGCGAATAAGTTATTTTTCATATTTGGTTTAAATTTGGCGCTATTGGCGATATTTAGAGAGTTATTAATTGAATCACGTTAAAATTGTCGATTTCCGGAAAATTAATCTCTCTAAAACGCTTTTTTGCATCGACGCGGCACGAACTAGGGGTGAAAATTTAAAGTGTTTCTTTGCTTACTCCAAGGCACTATTATCACTAAATTGGTGTAAAATCAAGTCATGTGATGCACACATCAGCTCGTTCCTTGATGAGGTAGAAACAAAAAGAAAATCTATGATAATAATATTTTTTTAACAACTCAGTATTAGGCTGTGGGACGAAGGCATAAAAGATGCTTAAAAACATGGTTTCGTTTGCCAACTTCGGGAACTACGAAAAGTGATATTTTTCTGAATCCTTAGTGTCTACAGATGAAAAAAACCTAATGTTCACAAAAAAATAGTGTCTCATAATTTTTTTACAGACCATTAAAGATACATGAAAAGGAGTGAAACTGACAAGCAAGAGGCAGACAAATTTTAAATACATAAAAAATATTATACACGTACATTTAAAATATTATGCATGTACGTTAAAAACATTATGTATATACATCAAAAAATAGTTTTTTTTCAAGAAGCAAACTCTTCGTTCTGAAATATCATCGTCAGAATCACTGAATTTATTTATTCTGTTTTTGCGTATGGAGCTATTTTCCTCCTGAGAGTTTATACAGCTACAGTCACTAGAGGAAAATTATGTGCATGGACAATTTTACGTCTTGCATGTACTACATCTCTTCGAAGAACACAGAGTTTTCGGGCATGTACAAGATACTAGTTCTTGAACATTATCTGATGCAATGAAAATAGTGCTAAATTGTATTTCAATACTGCCCGCATTTATAGTCCATCCAATGTTCTGATGAACTGGGAGCATTGATTAAATCAGTGGTGCTCAACCTACAGCCCGCGGATCAAATGATGACCCATGTGCCACGTCGTTGTATTTAGTGTTAAAAAACCGAAAAATATATTCTAAAACCTTCCAAAAATACTAGTAATCTTTTTTCAATGTTATGAATTTTGAAGTCAAGTAGTCATAAATTGATTTCTGAAACACAGATGCAATAAAATAAGCATGTAGTAATTAAGACAGCAATTTTGGTTTGTAAATGTCTTTTGTTTCCCTTGTTTTCCCCATGTTATTTAGAAAAACTTAAATCATATAAATAAATTTGATATTTGTTCTGGTCCACCAGATTCCTATTAATGTGAGTTGTCGCCCGCAGCTAAAAAAAAAAAAAAAGGCTATTCACCACTGGATTAAATTATTCAAAGCATCAGCAATGAATATTTGCTTGATAGTTAGAGCACAAACCAGGGGATAGGGTAAGAGTCACAGTTCGGAATTGGTTCTTTTTCACTACAGCTCCGAAGCCCTGGTAAAAACATTTGCGCTTTAAATTCATTTCATTTTGATTCAGTCATATTAATCTCTGACTTTCATCAATGTTAAGTCTACGAGATATATTTCTACATTTATTAATAACTTTCATTTTTATTTCTTGTCACCAAAAATTGAGAATGTATTCAGAATCTACTCCATTTTGTCAATTTTTGGTGACATAAAATAATTTTTCGCGTTGTCGTTAGTGTTAAAAAAAAATTTAACTGTCGAAAATTGCCCTTAAATGGCTAATTAAAAAAAATTTTGTAAAAATATTCTCATCAAGAGCTTTTCCAACAAAGTTTTTCTTAAACAAATCCGTCCATAAGTTCGCATATTATATTTGCCTTAAATTTTTCCCGCAAGCGCTAATATAAAGTGCTTTGAACTGTTCAAAATTGAACGAAAAAATATTCAAATCAAAAAATGAAATACTGGCATGAGGTGTCATCGGGAAGATTAAAAAAAAAAAAAAAACCACAACTTCCTTTTACTCCAATTTAATGTTATTTTCCCATTATTGGCAATTTTAATGTGATTCAGTAGTTTACTCTCTGAATATCACCAACAGTGGCGAAAGAAACCAGATTTAAAAAAAAAATCGCCAAATTTGTAAACTTGGCGACCAAAAGACTGGCGATATATTGCCAAGTGTCCTCCAAATTATAACACCACTTGAGTTTACATCGAAATTAACAATGATTTCCTCCAAAAAAGTGGCAAAAGACCCCTTTAGAAACACCCGAATGCAACCAAAAGGGAAGGTGCACAACTAGACCTCATTAGGAGTCTACGTACCAAAGTTCAACTTTCTAGGACATACCGTTCTTGAGTTATGCGACATACATACGCACATCCGCACATACATACGTACATACGGAAGTCACGAGAAAACTCGCTGTAATTAACTCGGGAATCGTCAAAATGGATATTTCGTGTATCTAGGCACTTATCCACGTGAGGTCGAGTCGAAAAAAAAAACTGAGCATTCATTCGGGGCTGAGCAAAATGGAAATTGAGGTAATTTTTGAGTGAAATTTTTTTTTGCGAATACAATACTTCCTTTTTTGTAGAAGGAAGTAAAAAAGTTTGTTTGAATCGAACGATTTGTTAATTTTTTTTCTTTGGGGGGGGGGGGGGAGCTCATAGGTCGACCGACAGACACATATTTTCCCCATCTCAAGCCCCTACTTTTGAATTTGATATTTATTTAATTATTTTATCTATTTTTTTGACTTATTTTTTGTACTAAGCAATATTTTTTACGATACATTAACCTTAGCACAGTAAACCACATTTTATGTCCTTTTTTATTTTATTTTACCTCGACAAGAAAGAAGGCTAAAATGAGCTCAAAATATCGTCTGTAATCAAAAAGAAATATTATTAAAAAAGGAAAAGATAAAACATCGTGATGTGAAATACTTTTTAGTTTTCAATTTATCGTCTGCTAATGTTTAATTTTATAATATTTTTTAAACATCGATGGCATCTGTTAGAGTTGTTTGTGTTCTTAAGATTTTGTAGGTCAATTATTGCTATTCGGTGATTCATTAATATCTTTTTTGTGAAGTAAAGTGCCTTCTAATTTTTTGTACTTAACAATGCCTATGTGCGCTGGCTCTAGTGTAATAAACGAAATCTTGAGATGAAGATCATTCAGAGCTGCGGATTGATACAATTTTTGATTTCCTTTTAGTTACAAAATCACTAAGCGAAAGTAAGTAATTTAAAACGTATTAATATATTTTGCATCGAAAAATTGAGCAAAACAGTAAAATTTCGGTTGGAAAACTGTTTATTAAATTTTTAGATCATAAATATTGTGTTTAATAGCGCCATCTAGAGACAATTTTTTTTGTGCAAGTGCTAACAGTCCACGGAACATAGTTCCTATTTCAATTACTAATTAAAACTTAATGAGACAATTCCAGCTTGTGAACATTGTATTTTTCTATTGAGTTCATCATTTATAACAGATTTCAAGCAAGTTCACGTAGTCCCTAAGATTGGTAAACGAACTTGAACGATATTTGCACTCGGCCCATAGACTATATAGGACACTCAATAAAATGCAGTTTGAAATTAACTGTAACCGTCCAAGAAAATCAGTTTTCTCCCAGCAGACGAACGATATTAACCATGACCTTTATCAATGATATGACAGAAAAAAAAAAAAAAAAAAAGAAAGCTGCAATCCTATCGCAAGTACTACTCGTAACTTACTATTCCAACCTATTGCGTAAGATTCTTCTTTTTGGTTGAAACTTTTCAATGATAAAACTCATCTATAGAATCGTTCATACTTCAAATATACTCTTTCTTAAATTGATGAGCATTTAGATTCAAGGACGTTTTAAGTGGTTATCTCTAAATAACATTTAGCTGCCAAATAAATAACAGTGTGTACTAAAAAGTTCTTTGCAACTTCAAAAGCAAATTAAACAAGTATAAACTGCAAATTGACAAAGAAAAAAAAGGACAAACAAGTTATCGGGGTTAGAAGAAACCAAAGAAAAAAATGGAATTATGTATAAAAAGACATCCGGTCAAAGGTTTTGTCAAATTTTGCCAAATGTTGTGCATTATTAAGATGGTGTTTTTTTTTTGCATTTTATTGCAAATTTATAAATGAAGTTTTATTACGCATGTTTCAGGAATTGCAAAAAGCATGGTTTGGAGCAAAATATTCACGTAGAGATTTGAAGTTATTATTGTCATTGAATAGAGTTCTGTGTTTGCACTATCTCTAGTCTACTAGATATTTTATCTAATAGATAATCTAGTTCATCCCATGTCTCACATAGCATACTAACATCAATCTTTTTTTTTTTTTTTTTGGTGAAATTTTCAATTTAAATGCATTATTTAGAAGTCGAGTCCATGTTGTTCATAAAACTAATGTAATGAAAAAATATCTAACATATTTTGGGCATTTCTTACGTATTTTTGCAACAATGGGGCTGTGTTTCCAGCAATCAAAAACACTACTTTACTAGAAAAAGCGAAAAAAAAAAAAAACATTGAGTCATTAAAAAAAAAAAACCTCTTATTTTCCAAGTAATTATTTATTTATTTTTGTTTAAATTTCCGATTCTGAAAAAAGAATTTTGGTGTTTATGACGTCACAAGTGATGTACTTTGGCACATTACTCCATTAGCTCATTAAATGTTTACGTTTTGCTGTCAACCGCATTGCCAGCACATGACAATGAATTAAATATTGCACTCTACGCTTGCTATCAACCACGTTGCCAGTACATGTGAATAAAGAAGCGAATTAAATCTGTGAATGACGTTTCATCCCTTGTGATGTCATGTGCTGAAGCGTAGAAAATAAAATTGAATCCGCGCACCGATTAAAATAATAGTTAAAAAATATTAAACTTCTTCAATCTATTTTTAAAAAGTTTAAATCCTATATTTTTAAGCATGCTCTTACTAAGAAAAAAAAATACTTTTAAAATTTTGGAAACAGCCGAATCGATCCATCTGTTACCGTAAAGATACCATTAACTAGACATTGAAGCACAAATATGTGCCATATATTGAAACAAACTTTGTAACAAAATAATAATTGTTCATAACTTTTCCATGATTGCTAAAATGTCAATTTTGACAAAAGGTGCAAGGAGTTCAGGGTATACTTCGATTACTTAAAACGGATATTACGAGTAGAAATTTGTTTTTTCAATTATAAGTTATGGCTGAAAAAATTTATTAAACAGATACCATAACTAGGGTATGGCACAAGTAACACACATGATTCAGACATCTCTCACAGGTTAACTCAATTTTATGAGCCTTTTAATGTATTTAGACTTTTTAAACTATATTTCTCTCATGTTATTACATCTCTTCTAACGTTCGGCTACTTATGGATCCTCTGAATTAGTTAATTATATTTTTATTTGCTCGATTTCGAAAAAAAGTCTGACCCCAGTAACAGACACCGACAATTCTGATAATACCCAGTAACAGAGAGGATGAGGAAAGGATGAGTAATGGACAGAATTTGCATTTTCTCTTCAAAATGTGCAAAAGTCCTTTATTTTTAGATCTAAAACCTTATTAAATTCAAATGAACATGAAACACCATCAGACCTCGTGGTAGCTGTTCATAACCCTCCACCACTGCCTTGTAAATAATAACTGGCACATAAAATTCACTCTGATAACACTAGATGGTTGCACCGTATTCATGGGTTGCAGCAATATCAGTTTTACCTGCCTAAAATTATTATTTAAATCGAAAATTACGACTGTCTGTTACTGAATCCTTGTCTGTTACTGGTGCCGTTACCTCTATTCTCCTTATTTTTGACATTTTTTGTCCTTTGAAAATGTTTTAAAAGCTTGTTGCATCGTTAATTTTAAGAAACCTTAACACCCATTACACTGTGCTATAGCACAGAATTCCTCAAACTCTTAAAAATTGACAATGATTCTCTTAAAATAAATACTTAAAACAAAACTCATACGTATATACAGGGTGTTCCGTTTTAACCTGCAAGACTTCTATATTCGCAACCGTTTGTCCTAGATGCATACCTCCAGTTTCAAAAATGCTCAAAATCAGATGCGGAGTTGAGATATTAAAAGTTTGAAGCAAAAATAAAAATGATTGAAAAAATGCAAAATTTATTTTTTTATACGGGCCCAAGGTCCTCCGAATTATATTTAGAGAAATAATCTCCATTGAAAAGTATTGCTGACACAAAAACTTATCATTTGTGTTACCAAAACTCAAGCAGATATTCCAGTTTAACGTTTTAAGGGATCATACAGAAGACGAGATTGGAATTTATCGCCCTTTCAGAAGAATGACAGGTTGTCGAAGTAAAAAAACAAAACAAGGTGTTTATATTTTTCATTGCTACTCAAAAATTCATTCAAATGTTATGCCGTGGTAGGCAAAAACACACTATAAAACCTCGAACAATTTGAAAAACCACACTCTGCACACATATAATTTTAAATCATTGTTAACCGCTGCCCCAAAAGGTGTTATTGATGGAGCGTGTAAAGTGGTGTAAGTCAAAAAACGCTGCGTTTCATATCTCGGTGAATATTGGTCGTACTAATTTCAAACTTTTTGTGTTGGAATTGTTTTTCAATGGAAATTATTTCAAAAAAATCTAAGTTAGGGGACCTAGAGCCCGTATAAAAAGTTAAATTTTGCATTTTTTGACTCATTTTTAGTTTACTTTAAACTTTCAATATCTTAACCCTGCATCTGATTTTGAGCATTTTTGCAATTGGAAATATGCATCTAGGACTAACGGTTGCAAACCTAGAAAACTTGCAGGTTAAAACTGAACACCCTGTATATACTTCTTTCTTTGTAATATTTTCATGTTTTACAAAATGCTTTAAATTAGCTCTTGCTAAGCATAAAGCGAACATTTTGAGCTTTTATATATCTGCACATATAAGGAACAATAACCCAAAAGTTTAGGAGCTTAAAAAATATAATATTCAAGATTAAGGAAGGATAAAATTTCAATATCATGCGCATATTACTTCCACGATTTCAAGTACTTAGGTTCTGCCTTGCCTACAGGGAAAACTTCAGAGAAAGCTTATGAAAAAAGTGAAACCGCACCGGATATGAAGTCAGATATATGATTTTAGCAGCAAACATACTATGATATTCACTCGGTTTTCATTCCTTAGGATGAAAAAAACAACTATGTGGGCTTCCATTTGCATTAAATAAAGCAATTGTCACACTAGTTCTTGCAGTTCTTGAATGAACTTAACTTAAAAATGCACAAAAACCTCATTTTTGTTTCGAGATACTTGGAATAGGTAAATTAATTTAAAAAATTTACGAAGAAAAAAAACTAATGTGGAAAAACATATGAAATGAAAGATATGTAAAGAAATATTTAATGAAACAAGAATGCGAAAAGTCAATAGCAACAAAAGCAAAGTTTTCCCGAGATTTAAAGAACCGTTATTGCTACGTATGGGCTCACCAAATTAAAAAGTAATGAATGCGCAGAAAACGAAACAAGTCCCTCCCCCTTAGAATGATTAGAGATAAATTTAACAAATAGAAAAGAAAGGAAAAAATCGCTAACGATTTTTAAAAAACTTGAAATATTTCGAGCAGTGTCTTAAATTAAGGAAACGCAATTTTTTTCTTCCTTCTTTCAAAAAATGGGTGTTGCAATTAAAATCCCTTGATCCAATCTTACTTCACATTATTGTTAAGTATTTTATGATTTGTTTGGATTCTATTAACGAGCGGATATGTTTTTAAAATTCACAAGCTAAGTTCAGATTGATTATGAATTTTACAAAGAAATACCCTTAAAAAAGCCCGCGGTTCTTAATACAAGTGTGATTGGTATCGTTGATAAGTGTCATTGGTAAAAGTGCTTAATATTTCAATCAGTGAATGTAAAAATATGATTCACTAAAAAACTAAAAAAACGAAATATTTCATAATCAACTAAAACATCAATTGCTTTAAGATAAACATTTGATATTATATAAGAGAAAAGAAAGCATTTTGTATCTTTTAGAAATATTTTACGTATTTACATTTCTGGCTTTTTTCTCGAACAGTATCTTACTTATATTCAGTAAATTACAGCCCATTAGCTAGCCCATTAGCCCACGAAACTGCAGTCCTGTGCTGGAAATGACTGAGCTGGCGGTGTATTTCAAGTATTTTACTTATTTTTTGGAAATATAAAATCTCTTCTTGGTAATAACTCCCAAATTAAACCGTATAGAATAAAGTATAAGGTTTACTTTTACTTTAATTTTTTATGGTTGAAAATTTCGTGGAAATCTTACTGTCAAAAGACGTTGCGCCATAACAGCATAAACATATATTATTCATAATTTTACATTTTTCAATATACTTCAATTTTAACTAAATTGTTTCCTAGTAAGGAAATTCAATCCCTTGGGTAATTTTCAGAAAACTGGATATTAAATTGAACAAATATGCTTCCTTCCCTTTTGAAAATGAAAACAATAAATACCATTAAAAAGATAAAATTGATTTTCTCGTCTGTTTTTTATGATTAATGATATATTTATTAATATTTTATTCATGCATTTTGAATTATATGCTAGCGTTAAAATGCTTCTTTGCTCAAAAATCAAGCACTTAATAATTAATTACCCGAACAAATCCTTTAACTTGGTTTAGGAGGAATTTTACACATATGTATAATCAGTCCTACGATTTTTCTTGATCATTGTGTGGGATGTTTTTGCGATGGGAAATGGTGCTTAATAGTTAATTATTCAAATGTTGTAAAAAAGAAAACTTATAAATGTATAAGAATATAGAACCGTCAGAAGAAGGAAGATATTGTTACGACAGCAATACTTTTTAGTAGGAATTTTGTAAAAGTATTTCAAGAACCTTTTAAAGATAAATATTTTACTCGCAGTATCTGGTAAGAAAACTACTGTCAAGCGAATAACTTAATTATTTAATATTGTAGTTATAAAGTGCGTGTAGAAATGTGAATGCTTTGGTAGTTAAAAAAAATAAGGGCAGTTTTAACCAGATGTCTGCATTAAAAAATTGTTTACATTTCTTTCGTTAATGTACAATTAAAAAAGCTGTTGGAAACCGTAAAGAGCATTTAAGAGATAATTGATCCAGCACTAGGAGGTGGAAATCGTGCGTAAATTAATCTAAACTAATTTTTATTTTCAAGAGCGCTAATAAGCTTTGGAAACTAGAAATAAATTATTTTCATTTGAGGCAATGAGAAGCAAAGGGTATAAAAATTAAAAAATTGGAGATAACCAGTACAAATGGTATTTGTACCTCTCCTCTGTTTTGAGTCAAAAGACAGTACTAGTACTCCTGGTAGGTGCTGCTTTGAAAAAGAAAAAAAAAAGCAATGAAAGTTCACCTAAGACCGGAACTTTTTTGTGTTTTACTCGAAACTTGAAAATGTCTACTTACATTCCCTTGCTTCTCACTGCCTCATTTGATCATTTTTCTTCAGCAGAATTGCAAAAAATAAATTTTTAGAATTGTAAAAATAAACATGTTTTGAATTCAGGTATGCTGTAGTAAAAACTTTTATCGTATATGATAATCTATTCATAGTATTATTTTTTTTACTGTAACGTTTTCTTCAAAATACGTTAAGTATGTCAAGTACTGATCAAATTTAAGATTTTCTGCTCAGGATACCACTCGCTGACTTCAAAATACGTTACATAGACTGAAACGAGAGTAATGTTGTGAGATTCCGGGCTGTCGTGCAGTGGTCTGAGTGTTGTTTTCCCAAACGTTTCGACCCTATCTGCGGCTGTCATCTTTACGTACTTATCCCACGTATTATTTACGTGGTCGAAGTTTCCAGGGAAGCGTCTTCCTAGTAATAGGGAAGTTTTCGATTTTTCAATTATATTTTTATATGATAGAGTAACATGTATGAACATCATAGGTGAAAAAATTTTTGCGATGCGATAAGTAGTTTTTTTTAAATTAATTTTTAAAGTTCAAGCGCTTGTGACGTCAAATAGCATAGAAAGTGACGTCATGCGCTCTTTCAATAGGGGAGAAACCGAAGGCGTGCATTCGACTTCGAAGACGAAACGTAAAAGGCTTACCTCCTCGCATTTAACTCCTCGCGTTTCTGGAACATTAAACCTCTCATCCTCTCGGAAATATTCGAATATCATCATTGATGTTACATGAGGAAGATTATTTAGATTGTGCTTTAACGAATCCGGTCTCCATAGTGTGTTCAAAAGGATTATTGAATTTCGAAAAAATAAAAATATCAGCGCTCTCAAAATGTCCCTAGCGAAAACAAGGGATCTTCGGCGGAAGGTTGCCCATTCGCGCCCTGTGACGTAAGCTCGTGACGTATCAGAAAAGCGCACTTTTGCGCGTGGATTTTTAAAAATTCATTAAAAATCAACCACGGTGTTTTAAAATTCGGCGATGGTGAATTTTTTAGTTTTGAGGGTCAATTAACAATATCCAATAGCCAAAATATGAACATTTAATATGTTGCAACTTCCCTACTGATGCAGATTTTGAAATGTTGTCACTATTTATGTGGAAAGAGCTAGCTCTTCCTTCGTTTCGGGCCAGGAATGGCTGATGAACGCTTGTCCTTGTTTCTGGTTGTCTGAAAATTTCTGGTTCGGGATTGGCTACTGGACGTCCGTTGCTGTTTCTGGTAAAGGTATCTCTCGGGATAATCCGTCTAAGTGAAGCATGCCAGAGTTTATTGATCTTAATTCCTTCTTCCTTTTTGAAAAAAATGTTGGTATATTTGAAAATTTTGATCGCTTTTCTGTTTAATCTGGCATAATAATGGGAAGTCCTTGAAAGTATTTTGGTTTCTTTGATTTTAATGTCATGGGTTCTATCACTAACAGTGTGTTCTGCGACTGCTGATGTCTCAGTGTGGCCCAGACGGCAATTTCTTTGGTATTATTTTTTTCTTGTATTAACGCTTCTTTTTGTTAACAAACAACGCACAACAGCACGGAATTTCACAACATTATTGACAACGGCCGTGAAAGCCTTCATTCTTACATGGAAACGAAGGTTCAGAATTAGTTCAAAAAACAAACTCAGTTTATCCAAAAGGCTTACAATTTGGGATCGCAATACCGGTATTTCTTGCTTTTTGCCAATTCCGTAATACCGGTATTATTTGGGTCGAAATACCAGTATTTTTATTAGTTGCTGTGAACAATTAGCAATTTTTAATTAAAGAGTTTTAAATTCAACTTATTACATATTATGTAATGTTATTTTAACTGTGCATTTTTTTTTCGATGAAACAGTTGCAAAGTCAATCAATTGATGCAAAAATTTAGCTTCAAAGCGCGAATTAATAAAATTAAAAAAAAAAAAAATAGCGGAAACAATGCAAAATTATATTTTTATCATTCATGATATGTTGAATTGCATTTTCCGGCGTTTATATATATATAAATTATTATATATAAATAATATAATATAAAATATTATATATAAATAAATAAAAACATGGTGCGCATATATATATATATATATATATATATATATATATATATATATATATATATATATATATATATATATATATATATATATATATATATGCACCATGTTTTTATTTATTTATTTCCTAACTTTCCTGATTTCAAATATAACTGCGAATGTATTTGCGTTATGAATAGTTTATCACAATCATCACTTGTAGTAATACTTCATTAGTATTATTTTTTAAAAAATAATTTTCTCAATTGTACTGAATTTCGAGATGCATCTCCGCTCTTAGCATAATAAATGGTAATTATTTGTTGTCACCGATATTGGTTTGTTAGCTTGTCTCGCAATTTAGTTGTATACATAGTGAGATAATATTTAAAAATTGTATTTTTCCTTGAAAATTGCATAGAGGAAAAGCACCGGTGAACTAGAAAATATTTTCGGATATTGACATAATTTTAAAGAATTTTGAGAGGAAAGCGTAAACAAACAAAATAAACTAACTAGAACAAATTTAGTTAAGTTTATCGTAGATTTTAAACTAAAGGGTGAACAAAAAGTAAGTACAGACCCTCCCTGGTCAAGAAGAAGTCGTTAAAGATAATGCTATTAGTGAACAAAATGGTTCTCGCAAAGAAATTACAACATACTATAAATTAAAAATAAAAAATACTACACGAACATACAACCTCATACAAAAGAAACATGAGCAAAAAAAATGATGTATCCAAAACCAGATAACAAAAAATCAAATTAGTTGAAGATAAAAGACTTCAGTACATATGAATGTATCGTTCATTATTAACAGTACATCGACCAGCGTCAATTCAGAACATTTTTAAATGTCGATACTTCTATACCTGTGCGCGCACCTGAGGATAACCAATAGTATAACTATTAAAATCAACAATTATCTCCCGCCACAGGCGGCATTAAGCCATCCAGGTGGTGAAGGGGGAGAGCAGGGAAAAGAGTCCCCTAGTTTTACATTACAACGGGTTCTAGTATTAGTGGCATTTCAATAGATGCATTATATGTCCTGCTATTACTGATTTTTTACCATAACATTTGTTCCTTTATTTCATATTTGATCACTTTTAATGCACTTTTTTTCACAATTAATGCACTTTTTCATAAAATTATGAAATATGGCAACGAAATAAGTATGTTTTTATTTATTTTTTGTGAAATTTCTAATACAAGTATTCCGAATACACGTTTTAAAGAAAAATGTAATAACAATTTTGAATTTTTTGTCCGGTATAGCAATCACTACTCCTAACATGTTTAAAAAAACGTTTAACAGAATACAAAGGTTCAGCTAAAAAAGACATTTCTTAAAAACTTGGTTCTGTTTTTAACATTTGGCAGTATGAAGCTACACCAATCAAAGAAAGCTGATTAAAGAAGTATTTTTACATTACTTTTTGACGCAATTAACTGTTAATTAATGTTTTATACTGTTTCCTAAAGGATGATTTCTATCTTTATAAAGGCAGTAATAATGTATTTTATAGTTATAATAAAAATTTAATCACTGTTTTATCTAACGTAATCATTTCTAAATTAGTCATTTCGCAGTTTCGGAGCGTATATTAACTTTAACTTTGACTGAGGTACTTCATTACTAGGAAATATGACATTGGACTAGAGATATATCATATTTTAAGGTTTCGTTCAAAATGTTTGAAGAGTCAGCCAAAATCATCCTAAAAATACACATGACTTATTTATCACTGGAAGCAGACTTTTGCTTTTACTACATATTTATATTTTTGCAGTAAAAACAAGCTACTCGTACATACCTTACAAAGAAGTCTAGAAACTTGGTTTCTAAGGAAATATACAGGACAATTCCTTTTTTTTCCCTCTTTTCTTTTTCTTTTTCTGTCAAGCAACGGCAAGCTAAATCACAGTTTAAATTTGGCAAATGTTTCCTTCATTCAAGAACTTAAATGAAAATGCACAAAGTACAGCCATCCCTTGTATAACACACTACTTGTACATCACGGTTTCGAAATTACACGGTTCGAAACTTGAATTTAATACTTCACGTTTTTAATATAACTCGAATTTTAAAAAATGGAATTTCATTTTTGCTAAATACACTGTTAAAAAATGTATGATAAAAACTCTAATAAGTTTTTACTTTGTTTTAATGAAACTTGATTTCGATATAACACTGTACACATCCGTTGATTCACATTATTTCTAGGTCTCGTATAACACGGTTTCGATGCAACACGAAACACGGTTTCGATACAACACGAAACACGGTTCCGATACAACATGAAACACGGTTCCGATACAACATGAAACACGGTTCCGATACAACATGAAACACTGTTTCGATACAACATGAAACACTGTTTCGATACAACATGAAACACAGTTTCGATACAACATGAAACACAGTTTCGATACAACATGATACACACTGACATGAATTTTACTATGTTCATGTTTAATTAGTGTAAAAAATAACTTTAAAAGGTTAAAAAAAAAGAAAAAGGTTCGTATAGCACGTTTCGATGCTACACGGAACGAAATAACCACGTTATACGATGGACGCCTGTATTGAAAAAAAAGGTTTTATGCTGGTAAAAAAAAATTTTTTTTTTAAATGGATTGAATCCGTGCTGTAAACAATAAAAAAGTTTTGAATGATGTTTTATGCACACGTGCAGGTTATGCATTTATTTCGCACATTATTCAAAGTCACTGAAATCGTGCGGAAAATTTCAAATTGAAGTATTGAGCTGATTAATTACCTTACACCTACGTGTTAAACACTAGTTTCTTACATAGTAGAAAAAACTAATGTCAGAAAGTTGATCGCTAAAAATAAATTTAATGCTTTAAAAATCTTTTAAACATTTTTTCTTGAAATAAGATTTTCTTCAACTGCAATTCAAATACCATTTTCACGACTAGTAAATCATTTCTCAAATACCAATCCCTGGGGTATCTATCTCCTATCCTCTTGTAAAAAAATCCAAGGCATAAAACACAAGATAGATCAGAAGACGGAAGATAAAATCCTAGAAAGGAGGAAAGGTTTTTCTTCATCTCATTCAAACATGGGCGAGGAAAATAAACAGGCTTGTATATTTCGAAGAAAGAGTGATTTAGAAGAAAACATTTAAAGATTCGAGACATCTGGATAGGGATCAAAGAAAACGAGCGCCTTTGGTGCGTTTATTACTTTGGATTTTTCTTTTTAAGCATTTCAAAGTTTGTTCTTATTCCTCAAAGCAGTTATTTAGAGCTGAAAAGTTTGGCAACGCTATGCTTGTAATTTACGAGATAATTTTTACTGCTGTTATTATAAAAACAACAACAGATATTTCACTTTAACTTTTCAGCTTTTCCTGGAAGTTCATCCGAAACCATCTAGACAAAGTACTTTTTGCGCTAACGAATTACAGAATCGTTAGACACTTATCATAGAAGCTGCTGTTTTGAGTACAGTTGAACTCGCTTATACTGCCATGTGCAGGCAAAGGGCAATAACTGCAAATTTTCATTTTTCATTTTTTTTCGCATTTTTGTCATCTGTTGTACGTTATCTTTATTGTACAAGCTCGCTTATTTGGTTTCCGCTGAGAATGGGCGCGAAAAAAAAACATCTAATTCTAACATTTTCCTATTGTTAGTATTGAATCCACCACACATTTCTTCAAATATCTCGAAAACTCATTTCTGCAGATACTGCTGTTTACCTGCACACAGCAGTATAACGAGCATGAAGGGATCGCGATAGGTGCTCGTTATAACCGATTGCTCGTAAAAAACGAGTTTGAGCAAAAAATCATAAAAATGCATACATAGTCCTTTTTTTATCTTCAGTAGTAAAAAAGCTGGTTAGTTAGCTTTTAATGGTCTTCTTTGTCTTTTTCCTGTGCCCGAAAAAACATCGTCACTTGCACCCTCGGATTCAAAAAAGTTTAGTTTGTCTGCACAGAAAAATATCTTTGAGTATATTGAGGGCTATTCAGCTTCAAAGTCTTTGCATTTTTGCATTTTTAGTCATCGTTGTCACTCTCATTACTTTTTTCATCTTCATTAGTTTGACTTTGAACTACAATATCCTCGGAAGTATATCTCGGAAGTGATAAAATTGGCGTTACTAAATATATAGTTTTTAAATGCCTCTTTACTCCACAAAATAAAGAAAGAGTAATTATCATTAGCTCTCGTGGTTTAGAACTCATAACTAACTTTCAGTTGATTTACGAATGCTAAAAGAAGATTTTTAAGGACCTATATATCTTGTCCCAAACTTTTCAAACACGTTCAAAAAACTGCTAGCAAGAAAATAACTCAGTAAAGAAGAAGCAGAAATAAACTTATTTTTCCCTTAGTTGGAAGAATGCTTATACTGCCGCGTGCAGGTATAAGGCAGTCTCTGCTGAAATGAGTTTCCGACATATTTGACGGAAACCAAAGAAGCACTATTGTACAATAAGGGTAACGTACTATAAGTGACAAAAATGCAAAAAAAAAAAAAAAAAAAAAATCAATTACTGCTTTTTACCTGTCGATGACAGTATACTTTTCACTACATTAATAGCAGAAAAAACTATCTTGTTCAAAGATATATGAGCATTTTCAAAATACAGCTTTTAAAAAAGCAATGCTAAAGAATAAGTGAAAGTATAGTGCTGTAATATATTTTTTATCAGCTAAAGCTTCTATGTGATACTTTAAATCATAAAACTGGACCCTAAACCACAAAGAATACTTGCCTTAAAAAGGAATGACAATATCAGCAAAGACATGGTATCAGGGTAGTCAACAGCTGTTGTTTAAAGAGCAGTTTCTTCAATGCTTTTAAGAAAAAGCTGCATGCGACCAACAGAATCTTAAATGCAACAATGCAGATAACTGCCAGCAAAAAAAATACAAATTAATTTAATGTTGCACCAACAATTGAACATTGAGTTGTTAAAGTTATGTTGCCATACTCTTTAACGTATAATCCTATTTCACAGTAGAATAAACAAGAGTTAAAAAAGGCAAAATGCGAGTAGCAGGTTCGAACTCGAAATCTTCGTATTGGTAGGCGGCTTTGCTGATCACCATACCATTTGGGGTACATCGGGTGATGGGAAATACGGTGTTATGTTATTTTCACTCTAAGTCAAGTGGTGTATCAATTGGCGCTACAATCGTTTGCTTTTTTCGGTATAATTTATTGTAATTTTTTTGTACTGTAAACACTACATTTTACAGTAATATTTACCATTAAATTTCCCTGAATTTTTAACAGTGTAGTTGTAGGACCTGCCCTGAAGTACATTAAGAACCATGCCATCCCACTAAAACTAGCTAATTATTAAATGTAAAGTTTTTATTTAAAATAATGTCGCTTTAAAAAAGTTCTAGTTTGTCATTCTAGGGAATTCACTGTACAGTGCGTCTCACATAACGCTGCGCCGGCAGATATTATTCACGCTCCAAACGGTGTGTTCATAAAGCTATCAACGTCTATATGTAATAAAGCTTAGTACATATTATGAATGCTGTTACTTGCATAATGAATAACAATAATATGATGTGCGGTTATACGTAGGAAATACAATACTTGATTCTTTACTTAATTTCAATACTTAATACTTTATTTAGTCTCGGGGTGTGTATGTTTCTGCCAGTCAAACTTTATGTGGGACGCACTGTAGTTGAGTACATAATGAAAAAAAAATATATTCTGCTATAAAAATGTAAAAGTACGAGCAATCTTTTTGAACGGGTAACAATTCTCAATAACTGTTCTCATATAGAGAAAGATTGCTTTATGTCCTCATGGAGTTACCCTCAGTTACAAACGAAAGCGTACTAACTTCGCAAAGTTTACTACAAAATACTGAAAACAAATTAAGTTCCTTTTTTTTAGTAGCGGTACCCGCACTGCTTTGCCCGTACTAGAAAATTAAAAGGTCATTTGAATCGCCTGTATATTTTCAAATAATGGATGATGAATTTCTCGACAATTTGCGATGGTAATTTGCTCGTCCATGTTATGATAATTTGCTCGATAAAATGTCCTTAAAATTAGAACAGAAAAAGAACAAAATCGAATTTTCGAAAAATCGCTTCTTGGTACTCACCCCTATGCTACGAACTGAGTTTGTGCCAAATTTCTTGAAAATTGGTTGAACGGTCTAGGCGCTATGCGCGTAACAGAGATCCAGATATTCAGATATCCAGACACACAGACTTTTTCAGCTTTATTATTAGTAAAGATTGTGAAACACAAAAAAGATCAGATACTGTTTGTCATATCTGGCAACACTGAATAGCACTCAACAGATAAAATGAAGAATTGAACTGAATTAATCGGCAATGTTAAATCTCACGTGTGTTATATGTTTATTGTTCCTGTTAACGTTTCTATTTAAAATTACTTTTGAGAATAAATCTGCCGTGCTAAGCGCAGAAATCGTATCTGCAGCTGAGTTCAAAAAGAGAAATTGCCGTTTCAAGTTTTGCGCCTCCATGTATTTGATTCAGATGCAACTTTTTCAGATTTAAAAAATATATATATTTCTCATTGACAAATGATCATACAACATTATATTTAGGTGAAATATGTGACAAAGAATCATCTGGGGACCCAAACTCAATTTTGATGAAAAGTGCAGATACCACTTTTGTGGTAGAAATGCAATATTATAAACAAGTGTCACCTCTTTTCACACAACTACGACGATCTTGTTAAAGGAAATATATCTTTTTATTCCTTCAGCAAATAATCAGAAAATTGTAAATACATTTGAATGTAAGGTACGGTGAAATACCGTTACAATAAACTTCATGGACCCTAAAATTTTATTGTTTCTGGAATTCACTTTAGTATATGTTCATTTGCATACATTTCAATGTTATGTATTTTTCATGAAATGTATACGAAACAAAAATAATACTGCTGTAGTTTTAAGTAAACTCGTTAATTAACATTTTTCAGAGCTTAAAATAATATTAACTTTCAAAAATAATTTTGCACAGTAATTAAATTATTTATTTAGTAGTAACTTTTAAAATCTTTATATTTATTCAACACAAGCAACGAAATTCAGGAAACATTTTATTTAATTATTCTGCAGTTACATTTACAACAGTTTAAATGAACAGAAAAAACTTTGCATAAGAAGGGCAAACAAACGAAATTTTCTTAAAAGAAATCAACGAGAAAATATTGTTTGTTCGTTGTCTTTCTTATTTACAAACCTCAACTTTTACTCTTTGCGGATAAAACTAGTCACTGGCTTCATATTATTTACAGTAATCATTTGGTTATTTTTTATTTCCATTTCATTGATTGCTTACTCGTTTTTTCTTTTCATTATTTTGCTTAGATTCTACACAGAGTTTGAATAGCTGTTCAGTGTTTGATTAATAAGTTTTGGAAAGTATTTTCTTTGTGAGGCAATTAGTAATATGAAGTACCTTGATTTAAAAATTATCATCATGATAATTCAAGATAAAAGGCATCTTTATTGCATTGTACATTTGACTTTTCTTTTACATTTATTCATTAGTAGAGGAGGAATGTTTTGTATCTTCAAAGAAATTATTTTCTGATTTCAGCCTTATAATATCGAAGACAACAGACTGGTTTTGAAAATGCATGATTTTCATTGACATTAAAATCCAAAACCTGCTACTCAAAAACATAACCTAAACTGCCGGGTATTTAGTAAAGGAATGGTATTTTAAAGGTATTTTACATTCAAATTTGTTTTACATTTCTTCCGGTTTTTCTTATAACATAAACTTGAACATTGTCTCAACGCAAATTGTTCAGAACATTGAATCATTCTAAGCAGTGTCCTACGTTGAAAGCAGATCTCATACTGTGCCGATGAGAAACAGTTGAAAGTTAACTGTATCTAAACGAGAACCGGATTTCAGTGATACGTTTGGTAATACTGCCGTGTGCAGCTAAACGGCAGTAACTGCAGATTTTTCGATTTTCATTTTTTTGCATTTTTTGAAATCTTTATTACTATAGTTTTATGGTACAAACATTTTTATTTGACTGTCGCAGAAAAAAAAAAGCATTTTTTTTATCAGTGGTAATTAGCAGTAACTGCTTTTTTAGTAACATTTTGCGGGAATTCGGCAGTATGTACATACTGCTCTTTACCTGCCCACGGAAGAACGAAAACTTTCTCCCGTGGTCTGGTAAACGGCAGTAACTGCTTTTGTCGCTACATTTTGCAGGTAATTGGCAGAATGCACTTACTGCTCTTTACCTACACACGGATGAACGAAAACTTTCTCCCGTGGGCAGGCAAACGGCAGTAACTGCAATTTTTTTGATTTTCATGTAATTTTTTGCCCATGATCGTTCTACCGTGGGAGGGTAAATGACAGTAACTGAAATTTTTTCCATTTTCTTTTCTTTTTTTCTTTCTTTCTTTCTTTCTTTCTTTGAATTTTTCAAATCTATGCTTCTTCAGTTTTATGGTGCAAACATGTTTATTTGGTTAGCGCTAAATAAAAGCATTTTTTTTAATCAGTGGTGACTAGCAGTAACTGATATTATCGCTACATTATGCAGGTAATTAGCAGTATGTACTTAACTGCTCTATACCTGCCTATAACCATTGTCTGGAGAATGGAACATAAATGAATCGCCTCCAAAACTATAACCAAGACATATAAACGGTTTTCGCGATTTCTTTTTAGCTCAACTAAGGGCATGCAGTCACGCCCCGATAGGAGGTCATCTGCTACTCTAGGCAGTAGCCCAGGTCGCCTACCCCAGGAGCCAAGCCTGTCAATAGCTACTCGTTTGAAATTTGATTCCAATAAGTTCCCTCGTGTGAAGGAGACCCTAATGAATCATTGTGTGACCTCTCAAAATTTTCCTTGATTTGGCAAATTTAGAGAAAATATTGCATTTTTTAAAATGATTCCTAGTCGCTTCTCATTAGATGTAGGTATGCGTGTCAGGTCGTATTTTATCTTTCGGCAAAATTTGGGAATTACCGTCTCTCGTCCTTGAGCGAAAGAGATACTTAAAAGGGGGAGATACTTGGGGGAAAATAATCATACTTTATTTCAAATAAAGTCGAAGAAAACGTTTTGTAATTTCACAGCCCTCAAACATTAAAAAAAAAACTTTGATTCTTCATATCCGTGTTCTAAAAACAATAAAACAAAATTATTTTTTGCTAATGTACAATTATAGAAGATAACATACGAGTAAACACAAGTAATGCTTGGCAGACGATAAATAAACGTGTACCAACAGAACGATTCTGTTCTATTTGTTTTGTTCTGTCGCAGACGATATTTTTCACAATTTTTTATATATACTAAGCTGCTGCATTTTTAATAGTTGGATGGGAGCCGTTATTAACGCACGAAGCATTTCTTTCGCTTAAATTTTCATGGATATTTATTGCTTTATTGCAAAGTGCGGAACATTAAGCAATTTGTCGTAGTTTTAAAAATGCCTAAAGAATCTTCCAGTTGCCAAATGACAACGTATGAACATTAAAGAGTTTTCGACGATGCCGTAAGCAATCAAAACATATTCCTTTTGATTTTATTTTTAAATTACATTTCATTTATTTATATTAAATTTATGTCCAGTGTATACACGGTATTATTTATTTTTTAAAGTAAAATATATTATTCACATTGCATGCAATTAATATACTTCGTAATGACATATCTACTCCGTATTATGTTGAACTTGTAACTATTGGTCATTCAATAGTACATTGTGCAGTTACTGCTGATTACCAGTAAAAGTGCATGGAAATTACTACTGCGAAGTGCAGGTAGCAATATCTGCTTTAATTAAAATTTTCATTGCAAAATCAAATTGAAACAAACTGCCCAAAAAATACTTCGATATAAACATATAGAATAGCTTAAAATCAAATTTCAATATTTAATTGATATTTGTGGGAAATCAAAAACGCGTTTCTTCAAATATCTCAGAAACCCTTTTTTGTAGATACTGCCGTTTACCTGCACACGGCAGAATACCCAACTGCAGAGTAATGATAACTACCCACTTGATGTAAAAAAGCAATATTTTTATAAAACCATCAACTATTTGACTGTCGTGCAGGCCCGGATCCTGGGGTAGGCGACCTAGGCGGCCGCCTAGGGCGGCAAATTTTAGGGGCGGCAAATTTCAAAGTTGAAACTTTTTTTTTTTTTTGTATGAATATCTGTTTCAGCACTATAAGATTCACAGCTTCAATGATAAAAAAAAAACCATTCGAGTGTGTATCAGTGCTTGGATTAGCAAGACATGGTTTGGAATTTAAATAAAATTTCAATTTAATTTTTGGGCGAGAAATTGCGTGATTTAAAAATCTCTTGAAATTATTAATATTTTTTTCAGTGCCATAAGGTGCACTAGTTTTGGTGCCCAGTTTGGAATTTAACTAGAAACTAAGTAAAGTTTTAAGCACTTTACTATTATTTTTAGTTTATTAATACATTATTTTATGTTATTATTATTCAATGAGCGAGGGGGGCGGCGCTTATCGATATCACCTAGGGCAGCAACTACTAGAGCCGGCCCTGCTGTCGTGTGTCCCAGGATGACGGGCGATTCCTTCACTTTTCTACCTGGGAACACTTCCCAATAACGAAGGCCGGCCCTAGAAGTTTTGCTGGCTCAGGCAATGCTGACAAGTGTCGCTCCTGGTCTTAATAAACATTTAGTTTTTAATACTCGCAGCATACTTTCACGGATTGCTGCAAAGAAAAAAAAGTTGAACTGCAACAAAAAATAGTAATAATAATAATAATTATAAGGAGCAAATTTAAGTTTTTCACTTTATTTATTTATTTATTTATTTTTGCCTCCTTACATTCTGCCATCATGAAATTTGTCACGCCTAAAATCTGCTACTCTAGGCAGTAGCCCAGGTCGCCTACCCCAGGAGCCAAGCCTGTCAATAGCTACTCGTTTTAAATGTGATTCCAATAAGTTCCCTCGTGTGAAGGAGACCCTAATGCATCATAAGTAGCTTTATTATCTGCTTTATATAAAATGTGATCAGCTTTGCATTGAACTAACCGTACCCGCACGGCTTTACTCGCAGTAGAAAATTAAAAGTTCTTAAAAGGTCATTTGGGAGCCTGTATATTTACAAATAATGGATGATGGATTTGCTCGTGCTATGTTGTTGTAATTTACTCGTCCGTGTAATGGTAATTTACTGGTTCATGTTATGATAATGCTCAAAATTGGAATACAAAGCAAACAAAATTGAATTTTCGAAAAATCGCTTGAGGTGCACATCCCTATGCTATAAACTAATTGTGTGCCAATTTTCTTGAAAATTGGCCGAACGGTCTAGGAGCCATGTGCGTCACCGAGATCCAGACTTTCAGCTTTATTATTAGTAAAAATAATATTTAGGTAATGAATGCAATGAAAAGAAAAAAAAATTTTTAGTAATGAAACACACCGCTCTTACAAGCGAAGGTTTATTGGATGCATTTTCTGACTGAAAATGAGTTCTTAATAAAATTCAATTTTTTTTCCATATTCATAGCTTTGTTTTTGTTTCATCCTTAATTGAAATCATATTTGAAGATACGTATTGCTTTATTTCTATCAAAATTTTAAAGAATCGGAGCTGAATACAAGGGACAGAGAATAAACATATGAAACACATTTTTAGGCATTAATTCTGTTCGACATCATGCAGCGAAATTGAAATATACGCTGCATTTTCTATGACATAGAAAGAGATTTCGAAACTGTATACGAAAATTCAAAGAGCTGGTATAAATGCTATAACACATTAGCATATAGCAAATGAGAAAACGAATAAATTAACATAAATTTACCCCTCCTATTTAATTCAACAAAATAAAAAGCAAGATTCCTCGAAGTTGATGTAACACTTTTAAAATCAGTATAAAGCAGATTACGCGTAAATGATCCCCAACAACTCACACGCATTTCTCCATTTTTCACCTACTTACTCAGCTCCCTGTTATGCCCTGGACATATTCCCTACAGAGGTTTCGTCGCCAATTGCTTTCTCGACGAAATCTTATTTCTCCGATCCTCTCCTTTTCATGCAAAATCCCTTTTTAGTATTCATAGTCTGAGAACTAAATATAATCCTGATGCTCTTGAAGAAAAGGAAATCGAGAAATGAATAAAATTTGAACACAGGTGACTGCGAAAGTACTAGAGAAGTCTTTGGCTCTGAATTTTTGATGTTCGAGTCTTAGATTTGCGGAAAGCCGTAGAGAAAAAGAAAGATGTACTTGTGAGAGATTATTTCGTTTATAAAGATTGTCCTTCGTTATTTAAGGCATGGTTTGATGTTGCACAATAACTATTATTTAAAAATAATCCTTTAAAAGTAAGAATAATTATAGTATGATAAACGTGTTATGCTTATTATTTAAGCAATGATAAATTTATTTTTTGGAAATATTTCTGCATTCCTTTAAACAGTGGTGGTGATGCATCTGATTGAAATCTGAAAATTAAGAACTATGATCGAGATTGATTTACAGCATTTATAAAACCAAAAACTAAATTTTACTGCTGCATTAAAAAACTAGTATGTTGTGGCCATCACGAAACTTTCTTCTATATTTTTCTTTTTCTTTTTTTTCTGATCCCTCCCCATGCTTGACGAGGAAGCAATATTCCCAACAAAAACAAAATTACACATGCAAAAACTTGACGACCATCCCAATGTCTGAATTATTGCAAAAGCAAAGCAAAGAGCGAAAATTGAAAGTTATTTTAAAAGCCTTGCTTGAATTAATTACAAATATTTTATTTGTTAACAAACATAAGATGGCAACAGTTAAAAATTTTAAATCATTGAGATAATATTTCCTATCATTTCCATACAATTAAAATCACGAGAAATACGCAGACGACAATCTATTACGATTTATCTTTCTTATTGTTGCATTAATAAAAATATTTTTATTCGCAAAAAAAAAAAAAAAAAAATCAACACCTCTTGGAGCGATCGGCGTCAAAATTGAACCAAACCCTGTTTACATATGGATTCACATATATTCCAAATTTCAACCGGAACGTAGCATTACTTCTTGAGATAGGGCACTCAAAATGGAAAAAAAGAACGGGTGATTGCGCTACCCCCCCTTTTTAGCTGTTGACGCAAAAATAAAATCCGTTCTTATACCCAGTAAAGGCTACTTGCCGATAAATTTTTCTTTCATTCCGTTCATTATTTCTTGAGATACAGCAGTCACAATTGACGACAAAAAACGTTCTATAGCTCAACCCCCGTTTGAGTTATTGACACCAAAATTGAATCAGCACCTGTTCCTGTTAATACCAACATATGGACCAAATTTTGTTTGATTCCGCCAGTTACTTCCTGAGGAATAGCAAGCACGCGTAACTCGAAAAACGTCCCATTGCTCCACCCCCCTTCGAGGAATTCGCGCCAAAAACTAATGGGCACAAGTTCACATAGGGGCACATATGTGTACTAAATTTCGTTCGATTTCATGCGGTAGTTTTTGTTGTAGAGCGGCCACAAAAAACTGGTCACACACAGACGTGACACACATACACACACACACACACACATACACACACACATACAGACAGACAGACATTTTTCAAAAATGGTCGAAATGGACTCAGCACACCTCAAAACGTTCGAATCCGTCAAAATTCGAAATTCGAAAATTTGCACGAATCCAATACTTTCTTCTATATATTAGATATAGAAGAAAGTAAAAACAACTTTAAAATGGTCCAGGACACAAAAATCGACAAAATTTTGCATTTTGTTTTATTATTTTTAAAAATACAGTTTTTTTCTGCTTAAAAGGACGTTTGAATCTTGTTTCTATCTTAATTAGAATTAAAGGTATAATTATTTATGTTGCATGCATTTAACTAATGTTATGCTTAAAAACTTTAAACGCGTTTTTCTCCATGACGCAATTTTTCCCGATTTTTTGCATTCAAACTCTTTCAAGTTAAGAACTGATAAAGATAAAGTCATGAAATTTGGAGCATATGTTTTTCAAACCGTTTACTTTGATTTTTATTCGCCAAAAAAAAAAAGATTTTTCCAAAAAAAAAAAAAAAAAGATGTTAAAAAAAAATATTTTTGAAGTTTTCGAAATTTTTTTTCAAATGTATTTTATTTTTTATTGAATTAATTTATTTTTTTTTAATCGCCGAATAAAAATTAATGCTTAGATTTTGGTGCATAAATTTTTGAAAAAAAATGGAAAATTGACCAAGAGTTTTTTTGAGTTTTAGCGATTTAAAGCAACCTTATTTCTTTAAAACAAATTAAATTTAAATTAAAAAAAACTTTTTAAAATATTTTTCTCGGGAATTTGCTTATAAAATAGATTGAGAATCAGTGCAGAAAAAAAAATTCAAAACTTAAACTGTTTAGTAGGTTTTTTTTTTTTTTTTAATTTGTCCCGGACCCACTTAATAAAGGATTGTAAATATATGTAATTTTCATGCAAAAATTTAATATTTATGGATGGTGGGCAAATAGTGTTTTGCAGTTGTGACAAAGACTGCAAAATAATAATAATAATAATAATAATAAATAAATAAATAAAGAAAAGAAAATAAACATCATGCATTTTTAAGTTTTAAAACTGGGTGCTGAAATACATTTTTATGCATATTAACATTACAAAATATTAAACATTTCTCTTTCATTTTAACCAACTTCAAAAATAAAAATTATCAATTCATACTTTTTTAATCCATTTATAATTTTTCATTGCCGTGAAAAGAATATGATATATCCTTTTACAGGCATTTCCAAAACTCTTTCATTACTATCTCAGTTATACAAACAGTTTTTAAACATGAAATTATTTGCAATTTTAAGGATACGTTTTGAGCTTATAATTTTGTCCAACAGTGTAGGTTTTATTACAAAAAAAAAAAAAAAAAAACTTTTAATTTCATTCAATCAAAAAATAATAATAATAACACACAAACTAAACTATTTTCACTTAATTATTTCAATTATTAAGATTGGGGTAAGAAATAAATGTAGCGGTTAGCGTTACTATGCTATAAATATATTGCACTTGTTTTGAATATTTAATGAAAATTTCAGCAAACAATTCAGCATGTGAATAAATCTAAAAACCATATCGCAGTTTTTAACTCGTCTTACTTAGTTTTTTACATATAGTATGTTTAGGAAAGGAACATAAAGCACATTTTCAGCTAACATTTTAGTGCATTCACAGTTGTTGTATTTTTTTTTTCATAAAAGTTCAGAAAATATTTTAGTACAAATGTATCTGCAAAGGGCTCGCCAGAGTTTTCCTTAAGCTAAAAAATTTTCAAATTATCCTGAATGAAATGGCGTAATGAGCGTATTCTACACAAAAATTAAATTAATATAGGTGTAAGCAAAAAAAAAAAAAGATATATATATATTAGGATTCGACCGATGCATCGGCGCCGATGGTTCAACAATTTAGCCATCGGCATCGGCATCGGCGGCCGATGCTAACTTGCAGGAAACATCGGCCCATCGGCCTTAAAAACATCGAAAAGCCGATGGAATTGGCCGATGTTTTTGAAAAAAAAAAGGATCTTTGTTTAACTTTTTAACACAAAGTAAAAGGAGTTACTGTTTTCATGCAAAATTGTTTACTTAAATTTCAGTATGAATTTCTATTTTAGTCACCCCTGAAAGAGATTTTAATACTGCATTCAGGTACCAAACAAGTTAATTATTGCGCTGTTTCTTGCGGCTGGATGTACGTATGTATCTCTCATAAGTCATAATTCAAAAATAGTAAGCTGTGGAACGCAAAAAATTTTTCGCATGTTGGATGTGCGCAAGCTACAGTTGTGCACTTTCCTTTTTGTTTTCGATCGGGTGTTCTAAAAAGACTATTAACTGATTTTTTGTGGCTATTAATTACTTATTTCAATGCAAAACTAACATAGCGTCTCAGACTGACGATCATTTTGTGATGTATTGCCGAAATGGAGACTATGGAAACAAATATGAGATGGCGAAACCGGTTTTGTTTCATTTTGTTAGATTCCCGTTGAACCGACGATAATTTTTAATATTTCTATATTTGTAATATGAACCACAGTAATGCAGTCTTTTCTGTATCGCTTCGGCGGAGCTACAAGTTTGGGGCCCATCGAAATACATTTTGGGGCCCTATTTCATTATCACAGAAGTTGTAAACATTTACCATAAGCATTTATTTGTAACTCCTGCGGTGCCTCTATGGTTATGGGGCCTCTCGCGCAATTGCAACTTATGCTATATTTTAAATCCGCCGCTGCACGTCAAAACAAACTCGTGTGCAAGTTTTAAAAGGGTTTTTCTGCTGAATGTTTATGATTATTTTGAACTCTATTTTTTACGACTATTTTTTGTATTTCCGAGAACACTTGCGTGCCCCTCCTCCCACTCCCTCAATTTCTGAAATTAAACTAAAGTTGTACTTCTGAGTTGTTTAAAACCAACACCATTCATAAAATTAGAGATTTTTTTTCAAGTGTTATCTATTGTTTAGGAAGAGTTTAGAGCATTAATTAGAAATTGATTTAAGACGTTTTGAATTGTGACATAATTCGGAAAACTAAGATTTTGAATTTTTCTTCGGAAATGCTGAAGTAGATTCAGAAACTCTTCCGAGGCGTTGGTGGTAGCGGTTCTGTACTAAAAAAATTAAGCCGAAGTTGGGGCCGAAGTTTAACGTTGTGAGTTATTCCAAAATCAGAGGGTGACCCCCCCCCCAACCCACCCTCGTCGTTTCAAGCATTTCTTAAATATTTAGCGATTCTTTAGTTTGGTCAAGAAATGTCATTTTGCGTATTTCTCATACTTGTTTCACCTATATTTTGTAATGCGCCATCTTTTTTGCATCATTAATAGCGATTGATTTTTTTTCCTGTTATAAGTAACAATTTTTATGTATTTATTTAAAATCAATGAATAAGTTATTTTCGTTTTCATCATATGTTTAATAATATGTTATAGAAAAGTTTCAAGGATTTTCTATTATGCATTTTTTTAAATTTCAGAAAAGTATTGTTAAATTGAAAAACTTAATTTGAATTTGTGTGTAGTGCTTCATAAAAGATTAAACAATCAAATTGTTCAATATTACGTGTGCAAACATCAGATCAAGTAGTATATGTATTCAGTTATTAACTTGGTGGTGTAAATATTGAGTTTATTGTAGCTGCGTTTTAAGAATCTCGCTGTTTTCATGGCTATTTCTTTTTTCCGCAAAATTTATGTCACTGTTATACATTTTATGAAAAATGCAAACTTTTCTACTCATAAATTTTAAATAAGTATAAAAATATTCCTATAATGATTTATATTGTACTTTATCTGTTACCTTTTTTTTGTTTAATTTGATGACTAAAAAATGTCTACGTGCAATCTTTACACTTTAATTGCGTAATTTGTTGACGGTTTCATAGTTTTATTCTTAATTTTTTTTTTTTGAATGATTAAACAACATAATTTAATATTTTTTAACTATGTTTAGTTTACCTAAATCCATACATTATTACTATATTACTGAAATCTTAGTTATATGTTCAATTTAAAAAAAATCTATTGTTTATTAAACAGTCTCTTCGTTTTTCTTCCTTTTTTTTGGCTGTTGTTCTTTGTCTTCCATCATAAAGCAGTCAAAAAAGGAGAAGGATAACTACACCCTATACATATTGTACGTAGTACGATCCAAAAGTTCGGGGGACAAGCTGTATAAAACCTTACCCAGAATAGTTCACATTACCGAAGCACATCCACCTTCAAAAGGTCATCTTGAGGGACTATGTACTTCTGCCAGTGTTCGTATAACTTTTGGAAACACTCCTGGAAGCCATTTTTCGCTAACTTCTGTGATGCAGCTTTATCTTCTCCTGACGGAAGAAAGCGGCGTCCATGCAAATGTTTTTTTTTTTTTTGCCTGGGAACAAGTAAAAGTCACACGGAGCTAAGTCCGACGAAACGTTATGTTATTTGTTTGTCTTATCAGAGTATTGACCAATCGAACCGTGCATCCTCAACATGAAAGTCGCCTTCTTCCCCACGATGAAGTTAAAGCAGCAGCGCAAGAGGCCTTACAGGACGTTGCGATAAATGTCTTCTAGGAGTCCTTCTAAAAGCTATACGAACGTTGGCAGAAGTGCGTAGTCGTTCAAAGTGACTATTTTGTAGATAGATGTACTTCGGTAATGTGAACTATTCACGGTAAATTTTTATACAACTTGTCCTCAAACTTTTAGATCATACTACGTACGTATGAGTTTTAAACTTACTATTTCATAACGTTTTTGAGTGACGTAAGTTGACGCGCATGAAGACATCACAAGAGAATTTGCGATAATTTACTAAGGAGACGTTCAAAATGGATATTTCGGTCATCTATTTGTTCTTAGGTACATATGCATATACATGTGCGCCGAAAAAACTTGTGAAGTTTAAATTGGATGATCGTAAAATAAAAATTTAGGTCGAAATCTGATTTTTTTGGGGGGGAGGGGGGATTACAATTCCTTATTCGTTGAAAGGAAGTAAAGTGAAATGAATCAATGATTCTTTAAATCCCTGATAATATTATCAATTTTTTTTCTGTTAGATTTTTTTTTTTTTTGCCATCGGCCAACAGCATCGGCCATCGGCCATCGGCAATCGGCCATTTGGAGGAAAACAATCGGCCATCGGCCACCTTTGAACAATCGGCCAACAATCGGCATCGGCCCATCGGCCAAAAAATGCCATCGGTCGAGCCCTAATATATATATATATATATATATATATATATATATATATATATATATAGAGAGAGAGAGAGAGAGAGAGAGACAAAGAACGTCTATGGGTTACAGCACCAGTAACAGACATGTTTAAGACATTGCTCTCAGGTTAACTCAATTTTCTGAGCCTTTCAATGCATTTAGACTTTTTGAACTATATTTTTCTTGTGCAACTACATCTCATCTAATGTTTGGTTGCTTCTGGTTTATCTGAATTAGTTAATTATGTTTTTATTTGCTCGATTTGGAGAAAAGATCCGACCCCCAGTAACAGACTCCGAAAAATCTGATAATACCCCCTAACAGATAATACGGGGACAGAATGAGTCATGAACAAAATTCTCCTTTTTTCTTCAAAATGAGCAAAAGTTCTTTATTTTTAGAACTAAAGCCTTATTAAATTCAAATAAACATGAAAGACTAACTGACCTCAAGGTGACTGTTCATAACCTTCCACCACTGCCTTATAGATACTAACTGGCTCATAAAATTCACTCTGATAACACTAGATGATTGTGCCGTATTCATGGGCAACAGCAACATCAGTTTTATCCGCCTAAAATTCTTATTATTAAAATCCAAACTTATGACTGTCTGTTACTGGACCCTTGTCTGGTACAGGTGCCGTTACCCTACTGCTTCAGCATTCTATTATGATTATTTCTATTTTGCTAAAAAGACTCCAATAACTAAAATAAAATGTAGCTTTGAAGTTAATAAAAGTTTCATATTTATATAATATTCCCCCTTGAAAAGAAACATACAGTTGCTTCATTCATTCGCAATTTCTTTTGAATAATAACATGAAATATTTTTATGTCGATTCCTTTCTAAACCTAAAAAAGGATAGTGCATATAATTTTACACAAAACAAGGGGGGAAAGCTGTGCATACTATATTCGCTTCATTGAGTAGAGAAATTAAACTAAAACAAGTAGCTTTGACTAAATCAAAGAGTAAAGTCTTTTTATGAGCCATAATTTCCTACACACGGGCTTATCAAAAGCATCAAAACTTTATTTAGAGTAATAATAAGAACAAATAATTGTTGAGGATAACAATAAAAACAACTAATTGTTGAGAGTGTTTCGGAAAATTTTCCATGGGAATATTTTTTCTCTCTATTCTGAGATTAATTGTTAGTCAAGTTCACTCAAGAGCATTCTCAAGATAGAGAAATTACAGTTTTATACTAAACAGAGATGTTTTTTTTTTTTTTTTTGAAACAACTTAATTGGAAAAGGACGAGTTCTTGGTACACGCGGACTGAATATACGAATTAAAAACATCAAATACTATTGAGAGCAAAAGTTATAACAAAAGATTGTCATAAAAACAAATCATTTTTGAGAGTAATAGGAAGAAAAATTTGAAAAAGAATCTTTTCTCCTTTTACTTCCAAACATAATTATTAGTCAAAACTCTTTTAAAAACTCTGAAATTGGAGAAATTATAGTTGTACACTCAATATAAAGCAGCTTCATAAATATAACTAAATTGAATGAAGATGAGATTTTTTTTTTCTAAATTAGTTGCAAGGTTTTCAAACAATTGCAAAAATACGAATTCGTTTGAAGTATCATGCATATTTGTTGGTCAAACTTTACTTGAAAATTTTGAAGCGAATAAATAAATAAATTATTAATGATACATTTTTATCCATAAAAAGTATGAACCATTAATACATCACTTACAAAAATATAATCGCGTGAAACTAAGATATCTTATTCCATTCGATTATCTTTGATTTTCTCGAAAAGGCGATACCACTGAGTCATTCAGAGAACATTTACACAGCTTGTAAATTAACTCGGAAAAATCTTTGGAACTCTTAATATAAAAAAGCTTTATTGGCATAACTAAATTTAAAGAAGATGGGGTGTTTTCTCCAAATAGGTCGCAAGAATTTCAAACATAATTGCAGAGACAGCATTATAAATTCGTTTTAACTATCACACAAGTTCGATGGTCACACTTTACTTGAAAATTATGAAGTGAAAAAAAAAAAACAATAGATTAAAACAACTAAAAAAAGGACCTATCATTAATTACGGTTTATCAATGATACATTTTAATTCATAAAAAGCATCAACCATTTATACAGCACTGACAAAAATATCATCTCGTGTAACTTAGATACCTTATTCTAATCGATTGACTTTGATTTTCTCGAAATAGCGATACCACTAAGTCATCCAGGGAACATTTACACAGCTTGTAATTTAACTCGGAAAAATCTCTGGAACTCTTAATATAAAAAAGCTTTATTGGCTATTGGCGTGACTAAATTGAAAGATGATGGGAGGGGGGGGGAGGCATGAATTTCAAACACAATTGCAAAAAGACAGCATTGAAAATTCGTATTAACCATAAAGCAAATTTTGTTGTCAAACTTTACTTGAAACTTTGAAACGAAAAAATAATAATGATAGATAATAACAACATAAAATACCTAACATTTATTAAGGTTTATCAATAATACATTTTAATCCATAAAAAGCATCAACCATTTATACAGCACTTACAAAATATCATCGCGTGGAATTTAGATACCTTATTCTATTCGATTGTCTTTGATTTTCTCGAAATAGCGATACCACTGAGTCATTCAAAGAACATTTACACAGCTTGTAAATCAACTCGGAAAAATCCGGAACAGTTTCCGATAACACACGAACAGGAGAAAAGGTAGGAAGAGGCAAGTTTGGAAAACGTTCGTGGAATAGAGTTTTTTTTTTTTTTTTGCCCTTTATCCTATTCATGTTTCAGAGTAAAAAATAAACAGGCTCGCAGATTTTCAAAGATTGGCGTTTCTCAGGAAATATCTTAGCGTCGTGTGTGTCTGGGTAACTGCAGAATGAACGATTTTATTCTGGAAATGTTCAGCATTATGTTGGGTTCCCTGGAATATATTTTTGAATGCAATCCCGTTTTTATTCGGAAACTCCTCTAAATTTCAGGTCTAAAACGTGACTTAGGTTTTTATCTGCTGATTTTTTCATCATTCGCTTGTATCGGTACGCAAAACTGTCCGTTGGTTATTTTATAGCTATAAACCATAGGAAGTGTCTACTGGTAGGAATTCATTACTGTGTTTGTCCAAAACGTCAAGATTTTTTGCTACAATAAAAAACATTTTCAGTTTGTAACTAGCGAAAAAAATAACGCGCCTGCTTCAGAAATTAATGTGAAAGAGCATCGAAGTTTTATTATTATTATTATTATTTATTAACTTAGAGAAAAACACTTCACTTGTTTAAAAAAAAAATCGCTTTTATAATACATATAAAAGTTATAACATATATCCTGATATCCTGATAACATATATCCTGAAACTTAATATGATTAAAATATTTTTCACATAAAGAATAACCAAATTTTCAACAATTGACAAACGTTTTTTTTTTCTTGCCACAGTGCCATAAAAACTACGAGTGATTAATTTAACTTTCTAATGGTTTCAAAAACTAATGAAAAACGGTGTTTAAGCGTAGACCCATTTGAATACCCATTATCACAGCGAGAAATGTCAAAAATATCACACATTATAAAATTACGGCATTTTTCAACAATTCTACTTGTATAATTATTTTGCCAACTTAGTAAGAGTATTAGTTATGTAGATTACTTCAAAAACTCGTTTACGTAAACTTTAGGTACTTTTGCGTTTTTCAGTCGAATTTACAGTGCTTAGTTAACTTCTTCTAATCCTTCAGGAACTTTTTTTTTCAAATGGACTTTGTCATTAGATGCACTTTTAAAGTACGTTCAAATTATTTCTAATTGAATTTTAATTTCTTTTTGTGCACCAAACTGCTACACAGCGGTATTTTTACTACAGCTTTTAAAAGTGCATTTTTACCAAAATTTGCAATATTTTGGAGCGTTTTTAAGCACATAATACTAATCACAGAAATAATTTTCTAGAGAAATCGGTATTTTTCCTATGGCTGATTTTTTTTAATAGACCGGCGAATTTTTATTATATATCGATGCATACCTTTAAAAATATAAAGTTAAGTACAACAACTAATAATAATCTTGAAAAAAAGGTATTCTCGTATAATAGACACATTGACAGATTAATTCCAGCCAAAACTTGGTTCTTTGGCAAAAAGATGAGCACTGAGTAAATATTTGTTTCATTTTTCGTGCCGTTACTTTTTTTCCCTCAAAAATTACTTAAATTTGAATTTTTCTTTGCTGGAACTATTCAACAGATGCATTGTTTTTTAATTTTGTTTCACTTTTACTTCATCTGAGCTACAAAAATAGTTTCGATATTCGCTGATTCTATAAATCATTTTTAAAGACAAATTTTCTCTATTGAATTATCTCAATTGGACAATTACTAAATCGCATCTCATTACTAACCGGGCGATAGCTCAATAAAAAGAAAAAATGACAGTAAATTACGAATAACATGTGTATTATTGAATTCTTCGTATGCTAAAGGCATGTCTTTGCACGCGTCGATTTCAAAATTACTCGAGATAATTAAAATAACAGCCAGAATTAACTAATTAAAAAAAACTCATAGTTATTGCAAAAAATTTTCGATTATTTAAAAAAATAACACACACATTGTAAGAATCCCAAAAATTATATAGCCTCAGATTAACGTAAATTTACACGAAAGATTCATTTAAAAATTTGTCAAAATTTTTAAATCCGTCCCTTGAGAAAGTCGTCGGTTTTGAGTTGTGTCTTTCTAGCACTCTGGTAAAAAAATATTTATTTTTTCTGTGTCATTACGTTCATTTGTAATTACCTCTTCAACGGAATGAAATGACTTGTTCCAACTCATTCTCATAATCAACAAAAATCAATACTCTTTGAAATAGAAGATCAAGAGATGACAACACACATTTAAACTACGTAAACCACTTCTCTCTGAATGATGAATAATACTTGTCAAGTAATTCATATCCGAATTGCAACTTAATCTAATTCGTCTATTAATCACCGCTTTAGAGCTCTGTGTCTGACACTTCATAACTAGCCCCGACAATGGAACAATTTCATTATAAAATGGCTCATTTTCCGATATATATCTCCCATTTTACAATTTTTTTTTAGATGTTCACATCTGTTAACTTTTTAAACCACTTCAACATTTTGCTTAAATTGTCGTTAGATAGAAAATCCACGAAATGTTTCAAATTTCTTCCCTAATTTAGCTTAAATAATGAAATTATTTATGAACATAACCCGGTAACAATATCAATTCAACATTTTTTTAGCATTATACAGTCGGATCCCGACTTACGCGAGGGATGCCTTCCAAGACACCCTCGCGCAAGTCGAAATTTCGCGTTGTGGAACAACGTATCTTTAAAATTTTTTGATAAACATATCCAAATATTTCAGACATTTGTTAACACCCCTCAAATTGTTTCAATTAATTTCTTATCTATACATTACCGTATCTTTTATAAAGAACTGACTTTTTACTGCATTTTTTTTAAAAAAAGCGTTACTATTTAACATAAATTAGTGTTATGAAGCACAAAATCAATGATCACTGAGAGACATGAATTAAAACAATACGGTACTTACATCAAGTACATTATTGCATTATAAAATCACTGAACAGTAAATATCGTAAACTTAATTATATTTTTTAAAACAATAAAGATGATGGTTTATGCAGTGTGGGAATTGGCCTTTTTAGGACACAATCAAAGAGCATCTCCCATTTTCATGATGTTTTTGTTTTTCTCAGATAGTACTCTGGAAGATTCGGTATTAAAAAACTAAGTTCTGAACTTTTACATGTTTCCTTTTCTTTACTTTAAATTGTAAGTATCAAAGATTCACTCATATCCAATTGTCGTGCTAGCACTTTTTAATTGTTCAAGCATATCGATAATTTTGACCTTTTCGTTAATGGTCAGAAATTTTCTATTTTTCTTTCCACTTTCCCCAACTTTAGATGAAAAAGCGCGTTTGGGATTCATTCTATTTTATTAACTTTCATACGTAAAATGAAAAAAAAAAAAAACGTTCTGTGCGGTTTTTGTATAAACTAAAGCAAAGCGTTGTTTAGACAGTTTAGACTAATGCAATGTATGAACTTCCGCTTTCAGAGATGCTAAAGGGATGAAAGTTCATTCCCAAAACCATTATTTAGTGTCAACGAAGCCCATTCTAACGCTCCGTCGCTCCTTTCAAAAATTGCATGTTTCAGGCTAGCAATTTGTGTCCAAAATAAAAAATTCATTACTCATGAAAAACTCGCGCTATAGCCATTCCGCGTAAGTCGGATCGCGTTGTAGCGGGATCCGACTGGATACGATTTTTTTTGTTTAATTTTTGATACTAAGTGTACTACACTTTAGTTAGTACTACATTTAGCTTAAATTAAGGAATGTAAAAAAACAGAATAAATGGTTATTAAGGCGGTGGTGTCCCTAAAAAGGATTCCTTGGAGTGGTAATTTGTGGTTTCAACGCCCCCTCACATTTCTTTTCCACGCGCACAAAAAGAAAAAAGCTTAAATCTGTAAACGTGTTCGTACTGTTTTTTGCTGTAATGCAATTTTATGTTGTCAACCATGGCAAAAAAAACACATAGATCAAACGGCAGTTTCTTACGAAATCTTACAACACTGTGCATTAGAAAGCGTTATTGAAAACAAATTATCAGTCTCTATACAAGCTGATAAGCAAAGTAATGTGTTTCAGAAGGGAACTTTTACTTAATTTTGGCTACATTTTTTGCATTTTTATGCAGAAATTGAATAGGAAAAAAGACGGAAATTTTTCCGTCTCAAGAGAAGCATATTTGAGATACAGAGACAACTTTGTATTCAAACGAGGAAACTTCGATGATATTCAAATTATACAGGGTGTTCCGTTTTAAACTGCAAGACCTTTATTTTCGCAAACGTTAGTCCTAGATGTGTACTTCCAGTTGCAAAAATGATCAAAATCATATGCAGAGTTAAGATATTGAAAGTTTGAAGCAAAAATAAAAGTAAGTCAAAAAATACAAAATTGATCTTTTTATACGGGTATGGGCCCTATGTCCCCGAACTTATAATAATATCTCTCTCTCCTCTCTCTCTCTCTATACACACACACACACACACACACACACACACACACACACACACACACACACACACATACATACATACATACATACATACATACATACATACATACATACATACATACATACATACATACATACATACATACATACATACATACATACATACATACATATATATATATATGCTTTAAATTCGGCTTCAAGTCAAATAATACTGTCGTAGAAAACGGCAGTTGGATCAAAATCCACTTTCTTCTTTATCTGGCTAGGAGCGGTCACTTAATCTAAGATTTTAGAGGGTACTAAAACGCAACTGAGGGCGATGTTAAACAGGTATTAAAGGTTTTATGTGTGTACCTTGTCAGGAATAAACATGACGAACGACGACGGAGTCGATATTTGGAACGCTTTATGAGGCTGCCTCTGTCGTACCAAAATGTCATATCTTTTATGAAATAGAATTGTGCTGGATTCAACCGAAAAATATTTTTCATTTCATCAGCAAACACATTTCTAATAAGCTGAAAATACTATGATTTGATAGATAGTGATACCGATTCCTTAATATACAAATTATGATGCATCAGAAAGACTTTCTGAAATATCTTAAATTAAAGCTAAAGATTCACGTAAACAGGTTTTAAAATTAAAACGGAATATACTGCTTGATAGCCTGCTTCTTCTGAATAGCGATCATTGCTAATGTAAGGAATATTCTGTTTTTTTTTTTTTTTTTTTTTGTTTTTTTTAATTTCTACCCCTACACCCCCCAGTACTGAAGTTTTATCAAGATTATATTTTTACTTAAATTTTGTACAGCTTTCGCATTTTTTGATCAGTTTCACTACTAAAATTATACTATGCTAAATTACGTTTATTAGAAAGAAACATATCATACATACATTTGCTGTTCATCCGTTTTTTACAGTTTTGCCTAGAATTCAGTGACAGTTTCAATAAAAGAAATATTAAAACGAGTTTCCATATTTTATGTATATGTCCACTCCAGACGTTGATCTAACTTGCTTTTCATAAAATATAAGAAATCCGTGGAACTGTGAAGCATTTTTTAATGATTTTTAAACTGTTATCATTAAGACTATAAAAATCCTTTACAAAATTGAAAATAATATTAGCAGTTTAAAAAAGAAATTCAATGCATATAGTAAAATTGATAATATTTCTTCTAAAATATTATTTAGTTCGAAGAAAATATGGAATTCGAATTGTTTTATTTCTTTCTTTGTAAAAAAAAAGACAAAGAGTTTTTTTCTTTTTGATTAAAAATGTAATGTAACTTAATCAAACATATTTGTGTTATTGTTACTGTTTCATTATTTAAATAGTATTTTTTTTATGCCTCTAAAATTTTTTTGGCAGTTTGTTAAGTGAAATCATATTAGGTGGAGGTCATTTATAGTCATCATTAAAAAAAAAACTCATAAAAGGCTTTTAAAATTCAATATCAATTTATCTAATATTTTTCTTTAAACTAGCAACTAGAAGGATTCTTATTTAAATCTTGATTGTCTTCTGAACTATTGAACTTAAAATGGTATTGCTAAGGTCACATGGCCACTGGTTAACTATTAGTGAGGTAATAAAACACATAACTGATTCAAAGCACCAATAATGCACAATTAAAGTTAATTCTTCAGAATATGTCTGAAGCGAAATTTAAAAAAACACATTATTCATGAAAAAAACAAAAATTTTTAGCATGTTAAAAATGATATGTGTCATAAAACAATAAAAAACGAAAAATCACCGCACTTTTCACGCAAGCGGAGAAAGAAGAAATCATTTGTGAGCGAAAGCACGTGCTCACGATTTCTTAAATGACTTGGCTCACGGAAAAAGCAAATTCCTCAAACGCACAACAACAACAAAAAAAAAAAAAAAAAAAAAAGAAGAAGAAGAAGAAGAAAGAAGGGGAAGAAAAGCTGAAACTTGATTTTCTTTAAAGCAAGAAATATGTTCAGGAAGAAATCTTGCAACAACTCTAAATCCCACTGAAGATATTCTACATCAGATTTGTTTTTCAGAAGCTATTCATTCCATTTAAGCTGGCAGACATTTTCATAAAAAAAAAATCAGCGAGCATTTTTACTTCCTCACCACTTCAAAATACCTGTGAGTGATAACACCGTTTATATATTATGTACTTATTAATTTAAGCTTTGTATTTATATTAATTAAGCTTTATTTATACAAAAAATATTTTCATTACAGAAAAAATAAATAAATCTGTTACTTTCAGAATAAGTAATAATATATACCAGGGGTTCGGCAAAATGTTTGTTAATGTTGGATATAATGAATGTCTCATTAAAGTTGGAGTTAGAATAAAGGCTGTGCCATCATAGTCTTGAAAGTTAATGTTTTGCATGAATTACACTATAATTCGTACCATAAATATAACTTTTCATTAACTAGTCTAATTATAGCTCAAACGCATTACCCCAGCATCATATCAATAAAAAAATTATGTAATTACGTTAACAGTTAAGCATATTTTAAGTGACTAGTTAGGCCGTTTAAAAAATTCAAGAAGTCCACATTCGACCTTAAGACATTTGGCTACCCACACTTGCTTTGTAAATTGTTTACTGTCTGCAAATACGTAATGTTGAAAAATCAATAGTTTTCTAGAAAAAGGATATTATTTTCAATTAATCTGAATTCATTTGCCTCCCCTAACGTGAACTTTTCGGATTCCAGGCATTTAATTGTGTTTCTAATTACGTGTTCTTGTGTCACTAATCTCAATTACGTTTAATAATAAGAGTTTCTCAATGATATAACACAAACAGGAATGCGGTTTTTTCAAAGAATTCTGGTTTTTTATTTACTTTTAACTGTATACACTGTTATAACCAGAGGTTCCAGACGAGTGAATATATTCCCCCTAAGGTGAAAGCATGGTGTCCAAGGGTGCTATACTAGCCAGGAAGTAGAGCAGGGGTGCGAAAACAGCAGACAATCGTAGACAGGGGTGCCAAAACAGCAAGCAATCGCAAAATGACTTGCTGGCGCATGCGCTTCCGGCATACATTCACCACTCAACCACTTCAATATGGCGGACGAATGATAGATTGCATCTATGCGTGGCTTCTATGTGTTTCACATTGAATGAAGTACACTATTGGATTAAATCTCAACTTTTCTAGGATAATTCTTTAAAATAACAAGTAAGTACAGCTTTTGATCACTTTGTAGCTTTTAGGGGTTTCAAACATAGTTAAAAGTATGTTTAATGCTTTTCAGTTACGTTAATCCGTTACGAATACCGTAGTACCGTTAGTTGTTGATTTTCAGTTTATCGTTACTGTCGTGAAATTTCCATCATTCGAAACGCTACTAAATATATATATCATTTTTTTCTTGAGTACTCGATAAGCAACATTTAATCACCAAAATAATAACCGGAATAAGTTTATCCATAATCAAAAAGTGAGAACCTAAATAAAAATGATTCTTGTGCTTCGTAGATTACTACACAAACAGCGAGCGCAAAAAATAAAAAAGAAATCTCTCTCCGTCTAGCTTTTTCTTTTGCTTTTTCGTTCAAGTGTTAGAATCATTTCCTGTTAGCGGTTAATAGTATTTCGATAGCGTTAGGAATTTCTTTGAATTTTGAAACTGTCGAAAAGTTTCATGCGCATTTTATTTTATTGTTATTCTGATTGAAATTTTGAACGTTTGAGAAACGAATTTGTTTTTCCGTAACTTTAATATCCCAGAATATTTTTGGCTTTTCATGTAAATAATTCATAAGTACATCTACACTTTACTTTCGGTGCGGTTATTTCTCACAAATGATCATTAACTTAACTATGATTATTCAAATAATTACTCGTCTTTAACTTTAAATATATTTGTGGCAACTCTTTGATACCAAATAAAGTCTGCAGATATTTATTGTTTTATTCATCTTTAATATTACTTTGTAAAACAAAAAAAAAAACAAAAAAACTCATCAGTACGCAGAATTTTTTCACAAGTTTTTTACCGCCCCGAGAGTTATTATAATTATTATTATTTATTTTATTTATTTTTAAGAAAAGGATAAAAATTTCACTGGTCCGCAATGTTTTTCATTTGCTTTTACCGACCTGTGTGTCGAAACAGGTTGAGAAACACTTATGTAGCGAACGATCAGATGAATTAAAGCAAAGAGCACTTCTTAACTATGTTGAAAACTCTGAAATATGATCAAATGCTGTAATTACAAGTTTTAATCATTTCCAATACTGAATTCATGCAATGTGAAACGTGTGCAAAACGTAGACTATCATGAACCAAAACAAAACTATTAAAAAAAATAAAAAATACACAATTGTATTCAAAAACGCACACAATACGGGGAAGGGGGGGGAAGGATCTACAGTAAGGGTGCCATTTCTCTCTCCGAAGGTTCATTCCTTTCACCCCGGCTGCCTATTTTTTAAAAGGTGCCTGTTTTTCACCCTATTTAGAGGTGCAATTTTGGTTCCGTATTAGGTGCCGCTGGTGAACAAGCGTTTCACCCCTGAAAGGTGCCGAATGCAACCTGTAGTTTTAACAGTGTAGGTATCTTTAAAATCTAGCTAATCGCAAATCTTTATTGTTAATGAAGTACACATTTTTTAAAGAATTCTTGCTAATAGGGGAGGGTGACCTTAAGCGGGTAGGCCTTCGTATGACCCCCCCCCCATAGTGTGAAAGCGGCAATGCATACGTATGTAGTGTTTAAATGAACACCCCCGTGTTTTAATCAGTCCCAGCGAAGCAGCAGTGAAGCGGCATAGAGCAACCAGGCTTAAAATTGAAATAAAAGATACATTTAAAAAAAAAAATGAAGTTTTGTAACTTGTGATTAGTCGAAGACCAGCTTATTTATTTATTCATTTTTATTGTCAATAATATTACGTTATTCTGACACTATCAATTTGCAAACTACGATATTCATTTCGTTTGTTTCTTTTTTAAATTTAATGTTATAGTTATTGAAATAAAAAACGTGGCTTTGGGCAAATCGGGTCGAGCAAAGTGGGTATAGGGTTTAATCACATATTTATTTATAACTTCCTGACTCGTGTGCTGACTTATACTTATCCTATTGAAATAGAAAGTCTAACTTTAAAAAGTTATTTTTAGGATGGCAATAAATTAATCTATTAATTTAATCAGTTATTTCCTTTATGTTTTATACACACATGTGATGACTTTAAATTGGATAAGTACAACTATTTTTTTTTTAAATAATTGTAGGCAGCTAGTCAACTATTTTAATCATTTATAACTTCATATTTGATTATCAAATGTACAAAACCACAATTAGTTAAGCTTACCCGCTTTTGGCTCTCTGGTAGGGCAAAGTGGGATTTTAAATTCTTTGTAAAGTTTGATTATAAATAAATATTGGGTTTGAAATTACACAAAAATCACTTTTTATTTTGAAGTTCAAGAACCCTGCTAGGAAATAAAACTGAAGTTATTGCGATAAAAATCCAAAAGCTGCAATTTTCGAGCGTACTTCGAAAACCTACCCGCTATTTCTTTTTAATGGTGTACACGTTTTTCTAAGAATTCTTTATAACCTTTACTTCAAATGGTAGACACATTTTTTTTTTTAATTCTCTGTAAGCATTACTCTGAATGGTATGACAAAGCCAACATTTAAATGTTAATGCCATTTTTATCGTGATAAACTTGCTTTCAAAAAGCACATCTGCTCAATTCAAAAAAAAAAGAGCTGATGTGTGCATCACATGACTTTCTTTTACGCCAGTTTAATGATAATATTAGTGCCTTGGAGTAAGCAAAGAAACACTTTAAATATTTTTGCCCCAAGTTTGTTGCGAACTGAAGCAAAAAAAGTTTTACATGAAATACACCGCCAGCTCAGTCATTTCCAGCCGAGGACTGCAGTTTCGTGCTTATTAGCACTCATGAGCCCGGCATAGGAAAGTGACTGAGCTGGAGATGGAAAACCTCTTAAGGAAGCCAAGAGTGCGAAACAAACTGGTAGCTAATATAGAATTAGCAGACCAGACGAGTGACCGAAGCAATGGTTCGGTTCAACTCGAAGATTGAACGCGATTATTAATTATATATATATTAATCGCGTTCTATCTTCGAGTTGAACCGAACCATTGCTTCGGTCACTCGTCTGGTCTGCTAATTCTATATTAGCTACCAGTTTGTTTCGCACTCTTGGCTTCCTTAAGAGGTTTTCCATCTCCAGCTCAGTCACTTTCCTATGCCGGGCTGATGAGTGCTAATAAGCACGAAACTGCAGTCCCCGGCTGGAAATGACTGAGATGGCGGTGTATTTCATGTATTTCTGCTTTAGCCCAGGCTAATGGGCGGTAATTTACCGAAAAAAAAGTTTATACAGATTAATTTTCCCAATATTGGATGTTAATGTGATTCAATGTGTTAACTGTCAAAATATCACCAATAATGCATAAAATAAAACCAAATTTTAAAAAAAACGCCGAATTTCTCGCCAAGTTGGTGAAAAAACTTGTCGACCAAAAGATCGGCGACATGTCGCGAAGTGTTTGCCAAATTATAACACCACTTGAGTTTGCATTGATATTAACAATGATTTCTCCCAAAAATGTATAAAAGACCCCCTCAGGAACATCCAAATGTAATCAAAAGGGGAGGTGCACAACTAGATCCCACTAGGAGTCTACGTACCAAATTTCAACTTTCCAGGACATACCGTTTTTGAGTTATGCAAGGCATATAGGCACATACATACGTACATACAGACGTCACGAGAAAACTTGTTGTAATTGATTCGAGGATCGTCAAAATGGATATTTTGGTTGTCTAAACGTTCTTAGGCATATATCCACGTGTAGTCGGGTTGAAAAAAAAAATCAACATTCATTCGGGGCTGAGCAAATTGGAAATTAAGGTCTATTTTTGGTTCAAAGTTTTTTCGCGAATACAATACTTCCTTTACTTCGTAAAAGGAAGTAAAAAGATAGTTAAACACACATATTTCCACTTCTATTTCATAGATATCTATGCAAATCTTCAAAAAAAAAGTAAGAAAACCAAAAATAAAAGTCTGTAAAATAACGTTTTAGGGGAAAATTTGAAAACTTCATGGGTGATGCAGGGAGAGACGAGGGGTACCGTGAAGTGTTAATGATGTACTTAAATAATAGTGATAAACTAGGATGCAATGAGGAAATTCTAATTCTTCAAAGGGTGCGGCGAATCGCAAACATTTGGAAACCTCTGATATAAATTATAGTTTTGAAAGTAACATTGTAAGTCAAATTTAAATGTTTATCATTTGCTTAAGGTTTTACATTACAACTTTCAAATTAAAAGTGTAGTTAAAAGTAATTTTAATGAAAAAACGTGTTTAACTTTTCCCGATGAAAATTAAGACAAAACGAAAGACCTCGGCATATTATTCTTGAAAAATATTGATCTATAAATATTACGTTATCTAATTAAATAATGACACAAGAAGGAAAACAGAATACTTTCAGAAATAAAGTTTTGTTTAGTCTTTGGAAAATAACATATTCTTTTTCTGTTTGTGCAGCGAATAAAAAAATATTGCGTTTCGTTAACGAAAACGAAGCTAAAGGAGAAAAAACGTCAGCGCATGAAACAAACTTTGAACTTCAAGGAATCGTTGACGCAAAATTAAATTACGTTGATTCTAAATCTCGTTCCATTTCTTGGGCTTGGTGGTAAGGAAAGAGAAATGAGGAAAAGTTCATATAATAAAAGTGCTACCGAATTATGTCATTGGAAACTAAATTAATTAACAGTCTAGCTTATTACAATTTTGTGATTATGAAAATTTAAGGAGGCAATATGTAAATGCTAATAGTTGCAGTTGAAAACTGGTTTTTAAGCTAAAAACCTATGAATATTAGTAATTTACACCATCTTAATCTAATATGAAGAATGAGCTGATGTGTGTCTTACATGACTTCCTTTTACTCCAACTTACTGTCATTTTTCCATTATTGGTAATTTTAATGTGATTCAATAGTTTACTCTCTAAATATCACCAACAGCGGCCAAACTGAAACCAGATTTTTAAAAACATCGCCAGATTTGACGCCAACTTGGCGACCAAAAGGCTGGCGATATATCGCCAAGTGTCCGCCAAATTGTAACACCACTTGAGTTTACATCGAAATTAACAATGATTTCCCCCCAAAAAGGGGCAAAAGACCCTCTTAAAAACATCCGAATGGAACCAAAAGGGGGAGGTGCACAACTAGAGCCTATTAGGAGTCTATGTACCAAATTTCAACTTTCTAGGACATACCATTTCTGAGTTATGCGACATACATACGCATATCTGCACATACATACATACGTACATACAGACGTCACGAGATAACTCGTTGTAACTAACTCGGGAATCGTCAAAATGGATATTTCGCGTGTCTATGCGTTCTTAGGCACTTATCTACTTGTGGTCGAGTCATAAGAAAAACTCAACAGTCATTCGGGGGTGAGCAAAATGGAAATTAAGGTCGATTTTTGAGTGAAATTATTTTTCGCGAATACAATACTTCCTTTTTTGTAAAAGAAAGTAAAAAAAAAAAAACAAATACTGACTTTCAAAAGTCTACTGACAATTTTGTGATAATTTAACCTTCTAAAAAATGTTTGAAAATAAAAGTCAACTTGCGTTACTATCTTGTGTTTTCAATGTAAATGAAGTTATATTACATTATGCAGTTTTATCTATTTGCTTTCTCGTATATTGTTCGGTGCGCTTAGCTCCGGTTTATAATTTCAATCTCAAACTGGATACATGGGGATAATGAACTATCACATCGGATACGTGAAATACACCACCAGCTCAGTCATTCCAGCCGAAGACTGCAGTTTCGTGCTTATTAGCACTCGTCTAGTCAGTGCTAATTCTATATTAGCTACCAGTTTGATGCATGTGCGTGGGTGCGTGGGACAGGACGTGGATTGTCCCAACATTTTTGCCGGGCTGATGAGTGCTAATTAGCACGAAACTGCAGTCCTCGGCTGGAATGACTGAGCTGGCGGTGTATTTTATGTATTTCTGCCTTAGCCCTGACTATAGGGCCGTAACTTACTGAATATATCAACGGATGTTTGTAATATACACCCAAACCTCTTTTTGTGTGGTCTTTTTTGTACGACTTTTATGGTGCGAATTTTTTTTGAGCGGTGCATGAAAATTTCAATCAGATTGGGACTCAATTGACGATAATATTTTGAAACGGACGAAGTTATTTATAAAACGAACGAACTTTTTTATGCAGTTCCTATCCACTGCACAAAAAAGAGGTTTAGGTGTAAGGTGAGTTGGGGGAAGTGCAGCCCTTAAATTGTACAGTTCGACTTTATTAAGGCCTAGACATTACAAGACTTGATACAAATTTTTTAATTTTTATTTCGCATGTTACCTGTTTTAGTGCATTTCCCGAGACATGAGCCTGTTAAATCATTGCAAGTAAAAAAGTTGAAAAAAAACATTTTAAACTATTGTGCTCTAAGGCCGCACTTTCTCAATAAAAGTGGGGCAAAAGCATCACCTGTCTGAATTTTTTTTTCAAACCTTTTGAAAAAATAATGTGCAAGTGCAATCAATAGAGTATTTTTTCCTGATTAAAATCGATTTTTTTATTTTAATTTTCACCTTATTCATTGGGAAGTTATTACATTTTTCCTAACGAAACCTGTCAATGTAAAAGGAAGAACTTTCAAGAAACAATGGATTATTAAACAAAATTATGAAGTTTTTATTTTAGATTAAATAAGGAACATGAAATATAACTTTTATTATACTAATAAGCTTAAAAAAAAACAAAAAAAAAAAAAAAAAAACTTGCATATCAAGGAATAATCTTTAAAACTTGAATATCAACGAACTCATAAAATATTAACTTGATAATACAAAAGGTAACTATACAACTGACAAAAGGTAACATGTCTTTGGCGAACTTGAGCATATTTTTTTGTATAAGTACACTTACTATAGTAATTAACAATTTACTTTATATTATACTAGTTGACCCGTGCGGAACTCCGCACTGTGCTTCAAATCGTTTCATAAGACATTTCGTTCTTTAAAAATTTCAAAGGAAGAACAATATGAAGAAGAACCGAAAAAAAGTACACGGAAAAAGTAAGCGCAAAAGAAAAGGGATGTAATTTAAATACATCAGTAACAAAACCTCGTTAAATACAACGTTGTGATAATTTGATCATCGCTCACGTTTTGGTTGTACGTAATTTCAATGCAAACATAAATATCATTAAAAGTGTGGCTGAGTAGTGACTTGTGAAAAAGCAGTAATTGTGCATGTGAAAAAACAGGTTGTGGCAAATACAGTCCTGCCCATGTCAGCATCTGACGGGAAAAAAAGCAACATTAAAGAGATATTTATTGGCACGGATTCGAATTGGCGCCACTCTGATTAACAGCACGACACTCCAACAAACCTAAAAATTGCGCTTTCCTTTTCGAATGCTATTCATTGAAGGAATGCGTAGTAAAAAACAGCAGAAAAGTTTTTTGCTGAAAAAAGTAATCAGATTATGCGCCATGTTTTGTAATTAGCCAGCATGATACGATTTAAAATTATTCGTATAACATGGGATTTCATTAAAGAATGACGAATATCTCACGTAGCAATTGAAACAAACATTCTAGAGAAGTAATAAATTAGATTGAAAATAAGTGTTTTTATTTTTGAATATTGATTTATTTCCCGTAGCAGGCTGCTTTAACCGTTACGGCTTAAATTCCCGCACATGTTCCTCTTTTAATCGAACACTTAAAATTCAAAACCAAAACCAGTTAACCTGAATCCGTTTTTTAAGTGTAATTTTTCGAACGCAGACAAAATGTATTTTTTTTTTTCAGCAGAAAACAGAGGAGTAGAAAATGATTTCTTACGAATGTGACGTTGATAATAATTTTAATGTTTTATATCGCATTCGCGCGAATAAAAAATTAAAGGTTTACTGGGTGAAACTCGTAGTTTCAATTTGGCCGGCGTATTTTATTTATTTTTTCATTTGTACAAAATGTTGAACATTATTATTAGAAAAATCTAGATTTCAGCATACAATGAAAATGTTTTTCTGCACAAAAAGGATTCCCTTGAGGTAAATCAAATGCTTTTTTTTTTTACTTACATTATGCTTAGTGGTCTGGATGGAGTCAAAGCTTTAAAAAAAAGGAAGAACACCCTTCGATTAACAGTCAACTCAACTTATCCGAATGATAACTGTAGCCTGCATAAAGGAGTCGAAACACCAAGTAGCATTCCCACTGCATTTATTTTATTACGTTTGTATGTTATGAGTACATGTAATGCGTAATACTAATATAAATTTGATATTATGTCGGACAGCCCAAACTTGCCCGAAGTTCAGATAGTTTATAGCCGAACGCTCTACCGAAAAAAACTTATCAATTTAACCGAACAACCAAGTCCAGTGCTTTTAAGCTTTAGTAAAATATGAACACACACAGGCTTTTTTTTTTTTTTTTTTTTTTTGCGGAAAGCGACGTAAAAAAATGGAAAACTGCATTAGAACTTAGCTTTTAAAAAAATGCATAAGAACTACAGGCTGCATCAAGGTTTTGAAACAGCAAGGGGCGTTTTCGGAAACTTGATTTTTCGACCGTAAGTCTATTTTTCTTCATTAGCCAGCCTGATAAGTTTTAAAATGAGAGGGGAATAATATATAAGATAAGATATTGAAGAAAAATGTTTTTATTTTTGAAAATTTTTACAATTTGTTGCCGCAGGCTGCTTGAACCGTTATGACTTAGATGGCAGCACGTGTCCATCATTTAACAGCACGGTTAAAATACAAAATAAATTGAACTATGCTCTTTTTTAAGCGTAGCTTTTCGAATGTAGTAAAAATGTGATAAGCTATTTGTTTTTTTTTTTTTGTTTTTTTTTTTTTTTTTGCAAAAAGAAGAAAAAATATATATTTTACCCTTCAAATTGAGGTAGTAATTTTTTTATTTGTACAAAGAGTCAAAAACTCATTAGAAGAATATATATTTCAATATACGATTTATTATTTTTTTCTGAACAAAAAACAGCTCTATTGTAGTCTGAAATCTTAAACCTGCTACTTATATTTTCGCTAACATTATGCTTTAATTTTCTTGCCAAAGCCAAAGCTTAAAAAGAAAAAAAAAAAACGTTCAATTCCGAATTAATTTAGCACAAAGTCGCTTCAAGTTTTCATATCAGCAAGGAGCGTTTCCTTCTCATTCATTCTATTCCTTCATAGTGGTTATTCACTTAATTAAGTGTTCATGTAATGTGCGATATTTCTCTAATTTTTTGTTGCAGATTGTCCGGACGTGGGCCCGAACACGCATTCTCTTGGTTACGAAGAGAGCGCTCTGCCGATCAAGCTATTCAGCTCTGTCGGTCATAGCGCAAATTAAAGTTATAAGTTTGACCGAAAACCTCATTCTGGTTCTTTAAAACAGGTTTTTCGGCTGAAAAAAACAATTTTTAGACCGTGGGTCTATTTTTCGTCAGTAGCCATCACCATAAGCTTTAAAATAAGGCGTAAATCAAAGAAATCGATCAAGAATTGAGGAAAATCTGGCGTAGAAACCAAAAACAGGCTACAGAAATAATATATAAGGATTCTGAAAACGTTACTTGGAATATCAAATTTCCTCTACGATCTGAAGAGGGATTTGGAAGGATTGATACAATGTCGTCGTCTTGGAAATCGTTAACGTCGTCTCTTGAAGGATAACTAAACACAGTGCTATAATTTCCAGCCGATTTTAACTTTAAAAATTTAATTTCAGAGTAATTATCATCATTTATATTAGTAATTTGTCCTACAAAATGTTTAGTCATCTTTTTTGTAGAAAATCTCACAAGAACCCAGTCGCCTACCTTTCTCTCCGTTGGATGCCCTTCCCCACTGAATGATATCTTCTTGCTGTTTTTGCTCTGTGGCAATCATTTCTTTGACTGTCATTTCATCATGTGAATCTTCCCTTAAACTCATATTTTCATTATCGTCACTTTCTTCCTCCTCAGATTTCAAAAAATTTCGGAAGGATTACAAATTAATTACATTGCTTCATTAAATCGTTGCGAACAAATTATATCTGTCATAAAATAACATTGCCAGATTAATGGGAAAGTGCAGCCCCAAAAAATGCGAGGCTGCGCTTGCCCCTTTTTTTCGGGTCGCACTTTCCCAGTCGTATAATTTTCTGGGGCAAGTGCAGCCCTAAAATTAATTGATTTGAAAGTAAAAAATAATAAATCTCAGCTTTAAAAATACGAAAAGTAGACACGAAATAGTTGTACTTACGTTTTGGAAGCACGAAAAAGTGAGAACAACAACAGAAGAAACGATGATTTCTCGAACCATAACAAAATGGCACTGTAGTGGGAATGAGAAAAGTTAGGACACGAGGGAGGGCGTAGAGTTACCATTCAAGTAGCGCGATCTAACACACTCAGTGCAAAGTAATAACGTTTACCAAGCTACCCAGATGGCAGCAGCCTTGTAGATACTCCTGGTTTCTGATTATTAACCTTAGCCGCACTTGCCCTAAGACCGCACTTACCCCAACTGACCTTATATATATATATGTTTCGTTTTAGGGATATTGTGTTAAAAATAAGTTGCAGATTTTAAGTCTTTTTCTAACGTCATGTTGCAGCTTCATTCAATACTTTGGTGATCTTGAGTAAAAAATGAAAAAATAATAATAATTTCTTCATTGAAAGTTCGTTTAGACTCAAAGATTGTTGAAAATTAATACCATGAACCTGACTTTTAAATTACTGATTATGTTACGCTAATTTCTACCTAAAATATGTTTTCCGAAAAATCAAAAACCTTTTCTACATATTAAATTCTGTGAACTATGAATGTCTAACACCTTGTCTATTTACCGAAACTTATCCTAAAGGTATTTCAGTCGTACAATATGCAATCATGGGATTGTTTAAAATAATATTTTGCATATTTATCTACGTAAACGGCTAACATATAGAATATCAGTCTTAAATGTGCATTTCAAGTGTTTGGCTCGAAACAACGCTTTAATAATCCACATTTATTCCCTCCTGGCACGACACTGGATTTAATCTTCGCAAGCACCTCTAGACTAAACTAAGAATCTCCGGGATTAAGGGTCCCACGTTTCGGCCACTTTATGTCTTCGGAAGCAAAGTTAGTTAAATCCGAAAGTAATTACAACTCGGGCAGGGAGGGGGGGGGGTTAGACCCAGTCACCACTCAAGGATCATTCTTTGTCAAAATGAAATTTCTCTAATGTCGAGTTACAAAGCTTCTAATTGGGGTAAAATGAAAACTGTGAAAGTTTCAAATGTCGCGTGCGAAAGATTGAGGCATTCACTCAGACGAAAGGTAAAACTTCTCAAAAGCTCCTAGCTGTTAAGTATAATACTTTTCACCAGTAGATTGGGAACAAAGGTTATTTATGCGCCTAAGGTGGAGCAATTAAAATTTGTATAACATTTCCTTTAATATTTTAGTATTTATAGGTTACTAAATAATATTTCTTTTAGCTACTGTCCCACACATCACAGTAACTACCATTTTTAGTTCTTCATCAGTATATAATACTAGCCGCCTGCGGCGACCAGCTGGTTCGCCTTCTTACGTAATTCGCCTTTTCTATGCAAGCAGCCACCTACGGCGACTGTTTGGCTAACTTGTCATTTACCTTTTCACTTCAAGTTTGCCGCCTTCGGCGGCTGTTTAAATAAATTTGGCAGCAGTATTACTCAATCTATCTATCATATCTACCTTTTTTTTGTGCCATTCACACTTTTACGCCAAGATTGCCGCTTTCGGCGGCTATCTACCTTTACGATCTATCTCTAAAATTTCTTATCCATCTCTATTTATTTTAACCTCTTTGGCTATTTCCTAATAAAAACAAAAAGATCACTCAAAAAAGCGCCTTTTTTTATTTTGGTAGAGCAAAAATAAAAGGTTATCTCCAAAATTCCCCGTAGTGTGCAAGTAGCGTTTGAAAAAGAAAAAAAAATCTCGCTGTTTTTATTGAATTAAATGTGCACAACTATGAAATGTAACGTAATATAGATACAGCAAAACGTCCAGCTTGGGGGGTTGGGGATGGAAAAAGAAATAAATGCAATCTCCAAATAAAACAACAAAAAGGAAAAAAAATCAAGCGCTGCCGGAAAAACACGTGGTCAACACGTCATAAAATGTAGAAGTAAGCTATATAGTAAAAAAAAAAGATTAACATTGTTTGCGATTAAGATTCCATCCTAAATATCGAATCGAAATCCAAGTAGTGACGTCAGAGGCATAAAAGATGGAAGAACGCTTTTTTCGACCGATGCATGGAAAAGCATAATGTGGTCAGCATTAAAAAAATTGTAAAAAAAAAAAAAACTATTGCGTATTTTTAAGAACTTTTTTCTTTTAAAGAGGGCGAAATGTTTTTACTATTACCAACTTAAATTTCAGAAATGAGGCTTTGATACTTCTCGCAGGATGATATTAGAAAAAAATAAAACCCAGGGAAAAATGCAAATCAAAGGTTTTTTCAAAAATTCATAAAAAATACAAAAGTTTCTCTCTCTCCGAAATTTTTTCATTAATCATATTTAAAATTAAATTTCCTACACTATAGTGCGAAACCTATTTGTATGGTGCGATTGGTTCGGGGTCTGTATGGTAATAAGAACTAAAAAGTGCAAAAAAAACGCATAAAATATTAAATAACTTTTTTTCTAATTAAAATATCAAAAATCGAAGCCCGAGGTGCACATCTTCGGCAAAAACTGCACCTGTATACCAAATTTCATCTTTCTAGGCCTTACCGTTTTCCCGGGAAGCGCGCCACACACACACACACAAACATCTTATTTTATTATATGTATAGACAAGCTCTATGTAATTATCATTCATCATAATACAGTTACAGTTAATATAATAATGTGGTGAATTACAATTATATTTATTATTTTAAACCTATTTGTAACATTTCTTTTAGCTACTTTCGCATTCATCACTATAACGACCATTTTCAGTTCTTCATCAGCGATTGCTACTACTTCTATATAAATTATAATTCACCATAATACAGTTAACATAATGTTATCCTACAGATGATAATGGTCGACGTTTTTTATTTCAGCTTTTCTAACAATAAAAATCGAAGAATTTTCCCCTCTTTACTTGCAAAATGTCTGCGAGAAAAACTTAATATTCTCTGATATGCTTAGTACATCTTATAACTTAGTTTTTATGAAAAACATCATAGTAATTAAAATGGAATTTGTAATCCATTGAAAAATATAATATTATTCATTTAAGCTTTATATTTCACCAAAATATAAGGTACATATAACTTAGTTCAAGTATAATGTACACCTTACACCTTAGGTTTCACGAAAATAAATCACAATTAAAATGAAGTTGGTAATTCATTGTGAAATGCCTAAAATCACTCATTAAAGCTTTCAATTTCACCAAAATATAAGGAACATATAACTAAGTTCACATATTCTATATATATTAAGCACAATATTTTTTAGAAAAAAATCATAATAATCGAAATGAAATTGGTAATGCATTTTTTAAAATATATTATTACTTATTGAAGCTTTCAATTTCCTCAAAATATAAGAATATATAACTGAGTCCACGTGTTTTATGCATCATACACCTTAGGTTTAAAGGGAAAAAGATCTTAACTAAAATGAAATTGGTACTGAATTGTTCAAATATAATATTAGTCATTAAATTTTTCAATTATACGAAAATATAAGAAACAAAACTGAGTGCACGTATTCAATACATCACACGTACACACACCTGAGTTTTTAAGAAAACATCATATTAATTGAAATGGAATCGGTAGCAAATTGTGAAAAACATAATATTACTCAATTAATCTTTCCATTTCACCAAAATATAAGGAACCGAGTTCACATATTCTACACAATTAGAATGAAACAATCTCGAATATCTTATTTAGCATTTCCAAAAAATTTCCAAAAACCAAACATTTGAGTGTGAAAAACTTAAGTAATACCTAACATATTATTTCTATTTCTACACTTTTTAACTGATGTGTAAATCAATATATTCATCTCATTTTGTGACTATCCCATTTTGTTTACCTCATTTCAAATAGTATTGAAAATGAATTGTTTGATCTCACATTAGGTACACGCAAGTTAGAAAATTCCCATTTACTCACACCCTCGAAATAGCAATCCACTTTTGTCCATGCAGTTGCATTTAAAGTACCTCATTTGTTTCAAAAACTGGCATCATTTCGAGCTCTAATTTATTCTAATTTGAAGGCTTACGTGCAATACTGGGCTCGGAAGAGCCAATGTCTTCGCCAATTCAGTAACTAAAATTCTTATGGATAAAAGATATTAAGATGTCTGTCTTGATAGAATACTTGAAGGCCTTGGTCATTAAAGTTCAACTTTCATTGGTTTCTGCACTGTTTTATGTCTGATGATCCTGAGTTTTCAGAGAACCTGAGAAATTTTTTTCATTGAAAAAAGCGCTTTTTGTGCCAGAAATAGCGTTTTTATCGCATTTCAGCAACTTATTCCTTCATTTTCCTGCCTATTTATCCTTATTATTCACCCTTGCACTTGGTGCCAATTTAAATTTTAATTGAAATTTCAAATGCCAATTTAATTTTTATTGAATTTCAGATTTTCTAACGCATGCTGTGCTTTTTTTGGAATGGGAATTGTTTTTATAATTTTAAATATTTGAAAGCTTTGCTTTCATAGATCTCAACTACTAGTGCAAAGTCAACTACTGGTGGTTTTGTTTTAAATGAAATTTAAAGAATGAAAGTTGATTTGTAATTACTTTTCCAATTGTCGTCCGCGATTTGCAATTTGCTAAATATGAAATATAAATGTTATATTATAAAAGGTCTGCATTAATTTCTTAAATGTTGCCATATCATAAAAACTCAATGACTTATATTGAATATGGTATTAATTAATAGAAACAGAAAAAAAAGAAAACGAAGCAAACTTAATTTAATTAATAGAAATTATCACTCTTTTCTTCGAAATAAAATTTCACTTTAAAAAAAATAAATTTGTTACTTTTATGCTTTTGGTTTTTCAAAGCTTGGTGTAATTACTTGACTGAAACAGGTACATCTTTGAAAAACAAATCAAAATGAATTTTTTTTTATGAATCAAACCGTTAAGGAGGAGAAGTTGGAATTCAAAATAAGCTTTTTAAAAGAATTGCTCAGTATTCGTGCATTTCTTTGCATATCTATTTCATCGCACTTCGCCGGAAAAGAAACAAAACACATCTCGATTCGAAAAAAAAAATATATCGAATCACGATTGGATTTTGATTTTTGTGCCTAGAAAAATAAATAAGAAAGGGTAGCTTTCCTTTATTTATTTAGAGAAGGTAAGATTGAATCATTTTTCTTTTGCTTGATGTCTGTGAATTCGAGAACATTTTAACATTGTTCGATATTTTTGTTCCTCATGTTATCGTTTTGATAAAAAGCAATGCTTGAAGCATGAAAGAAATATTTTATCAAATCCGAGTTCATTTCATATGCTGTGTTTTATTTCTTTATTACTTTAATATTAAATGCACATATTAAGCACCAAACAATTACGACTAAAATTCAATTATCTTACATCGGTTTTTTTATTTGTACTAGTCGCTTTGGGTGTGTGTTCAGAGCGTAAAAATTAAAATTATTTTCATTAATAAGACGAACAAAAAAATTTTACTTCTAATTGAGATTAAGCTTTTTCTTTTGAAACTTATATTACAATTTAAAATTTTTGAATAGATTAAGACAATGTTTTACCTTTTTTTTTAAACTTGCTAATATTTTGTGCTATTATCAGTTCTTCCCATTATGTAACATTTTAATCTTTTTTTTAAAAATACTTCTGCTGTCTCAAAGTTGAATTAACTTTGCATTAAAGTACAAAGAGAACAAATAATTCCGTAAGTGCTATTAAATCTGCGAAGAGTTTTTTTTTTGTCTCTGCATAAAAACAACTTATTTGAAAGGGTTTTATGGTAAGATATATCATTTTTATCTCGAGTTCAAAAATTAGGTATAAACGTAGCGTTGATGTCGTTAAAAAATTTCAAAAAAATTACAACATACAGCTCAATGAATGTTAGTTTAATTCTTATCTTTAATGCTGTATTAACGTCAGTTCTCTTTACTTCAATATTTTTTTCAGATGAAAATTTTTAATATTTACTGTAGGAGTTCGTGCTACAAAGCTTTTAACTATTTAAAACTACTTTTAAAATCTTTAAAATAAGGCCTAAAACGTGTTTTACATCAAAAGTCATTTCTAATGAAGTTAGCTAACATAAAATTCTTCTGTTAGTTCAGGGTTCGCGTAGGGCTCAAATTTCTCGGTGGATTCTTTCTTTTTTATCTGCCCATAAACAAAAATATGATACAAAAGATTTAAGGAAGAACATGAAGCATGAGAATGAAGTATCTTGAATGAGATTTTTTAAAGATGATAATCTTCGCTGGAATACATTTATTCAGTGAAAAGTTTTTGTGTGAGGGGGCAGATAGACGAATAAACACAATTGTCCATCTCATTACACTCGTTACTGTAGATCGTTACTGTAAGTATTGCTTAAATTTACTTGCGATTAGAAGTTTGTTTTATATTTTCTAAGTTTGTTTCAATAGTTTACAGATTGGATATTTAAAAGGAATACATGTTACGAACTAATACTGATTACCCCAAATTTTAAGAACTCAACTTCAACTAAGACGTGAAATCGTTTAAGTAAAATGAAAAACAAAGAAATAAAACATAACTTGACCAGAAAATGCGACAGACAGCTATTTTAAGGCAACAGTGGAGATCTTTTATCAGTGGAAAAAAGTTTTCACACGCAACAAAAATGTTTACTTTGACTTTCTTGCTGTGTATTGAGCCCTTCATTAAGCTAATGAAGGGGCTGCACTGTAACCTGAACAGAACTGTATGCAGTTTTTTTGTTTACTATTTGTGTTTTATCTAAGTTTTTTAAAAATCCTTTAATGATACCTAATTTTTGTCTCTTTTTCATTTTGCTTCTATTAAGGAAGCAAAGTAAGAACATTAAGTGTACTTGATGATAATTTAGTAAATAAGATTGTTTGCCAAAATCTAATTTGACAAACAGTCAAAGCAGGTCTACAGGTGAGTCAACAGATTTTGGCAAACAGTTAAAGCAGGTCAATAGTTTACCGTTTTTTGCAAACAATTGAAGTCATGTGGTACATTTTCTATACAATGCCTTATTTTTCGATATTTTGGGGCAAAAACTTCCCAGATACAAGCTATTAAACGTTCTTGAATGAAATAAAAAAAAGTATATCAAAACTGCCTTATGTCCATTTTTGGCATGCACTTATTGTGATCTTTCCCTTACACCTACCTTTTGAAACACAACTTTAGGAATATCGT